>NC_091154.1:47658806-47761451 GCF_040958095.1 Procambarus clarkii
AATGCATTATAATCTGGAAGAAAATGAGCTTGAAGCAGTTGAAAAACCTGACTTGTGGAGAGGTCATTATGGGGAACTCAGATATTTCCTTAAGGAATTTGACAAACACTTGCTGTTAGGACATGAAGTAAATGAGATGTATGTCAAGTTTTGTGAAATATATGATAATGGCACAACAAAATTTATACTAAAGCAGAGATGCAGAACTAGGAAAAAGGGAAAAATTGCCCAAACATACAAGCAATACAAAGATGCGAGAAACAACAATAGCAGTAAGGAGAGGGGCAGAAAGACTATGACTTTCGGTCATATTCAACAACACAAATATACATACACACACACACATTATTGGAAAAAATTGGAATTGGAATATTGGAAAAAATAATTAAAACTAAATGGATAGAACACCTGGAGAGAAATGATATAATTTCAGACAGACAGTATGGTTTTCGATTTGGAAGATCCTGTGTATCGAATTTACTCAGTTTCTATGATCGAGCAACAGATATATTACAGGAAAGAGATGGTTGGGTTGACTGCATCTATCTGGACCTAAAAAAGGCATTCGACAGAGTTCCACATAGAGAGGTTGTTCTGGAAACTGGAAAATATTGGAGGGGTGACAGGTAAGCTTCTAACATGGATGAAAAATTTTCTGACTGATAGAAAAATGAGGGCAGTAATCAGTGGCAATGTATTGGAATGGAGAAATGTCACAAGTGGAGTACCACAGGGTTCAGTTCTTGCACCAGTGATGTTTATTGTCTACATAAATGATCTACCAGTTGGTATACATAATTACATGAACATGTTTGCTGATGATGCTAAGATAATAGGAAGGATAAGAAATTTAGATGATTGTCATGCCCTTCAAGAAAACCTGGATAAAATAAGTATATGGAGCACCACTTGGCAAATGGAATTTAATGTTAATAAATGCCATGTTATGGAATGTGGAACAGGAGAACATAGACCCCACACAACCTATACATTATGTGAGAAATCTTTAAAGAATTCTGATAAAGAAAGAGATCTAGGGGTGGTTCTAGATAGAAAACTATCACCTGAGAACCACATAAAGAATATTGTGCGAGGAGCCTATGCTACGCTTTCTAACTTTAGAATTGCGTTTAAATACATGGATGGTGATATACTAAAGAAATTGTTCATGACTTTTGTTACGCCAAAGCTAGAATATGCAGCTGTTGTGTGGTGCCCAACAACAGAAGTTGGCCCATATCTTAAGAAGCACATCAACAAACTGGAAAAGGTGCAAAGACATGCTACTAAGTGGCTCCCAGAACTGAAGGGCAAGAGCTACGAGGAGAGGTTAGAGGCATTAAATATGCCAAAACTAAAAGACAGAAGAAAGAGGTGATATGATCACTACATACAAAATAGTATCAGGAATTGATAAAATCGACAGCGAAGATTTCCTGAGACCTGGAACTTCAAGAACAGGAGGTCATAGATTGAAACAAGCTTAACACAGATGCTAAAGAAATATAAGAAAATTCACTTTCGCAAATAGCGTGGTAGACGGTTGGAACAAGTTAGGTGAGAAGGTGGTGGAGGCCAAGACTGTCAGTAGTTTCAAAGCGTTATATGACAAAGAGTGCTGGGAAGACGGTCTCATCCTGTAACTACACTTAGGTATTTACACACTATATATATATATATATATATATATATATATATATATATATATATATATATATATATATATATATATATATATATATATATATAAATATATATATATATATATATATATTATATATATATATGCATATATATATATTGCATATATATATGCATATTGTCCTGTTGCATATTGTCCTGGGGACCATTCAGGCTTGTTCGCATATATATATATATAATATATATATATTATATATATATATATAAATATATATATATATATATATATATATATATATATATATATATATATATATATATATATATATATGTCGTACCTAGTAGCCAGAATGCACTTTTCAGCCTACTATGCAAGGCCCGATTTGCCTAATAAGCCAAGTTTTCATTAATTAATATATTTTCTCTATTTTTTTTCTTATGAAATGATAAAGCTATCCATTTCATTATGTATGAGGTCAATTCTTTTTTTATTGGAGTTAAAATTAATATAGATATATGACCAAACCTAACCAACCCTACCTAAACTATCTTTATAGGTTAGGTTAGGTAGCTGAAAATGTTAGGTTAGGTAGTCGAAAAAACATTAATTCATGAAAACTTGGCTTATTCGGCAAATCGGGCCTTGTATAGTAGGCTGAGATGTGCGTTCTGGCTACTAGGTACGACACACACACACACACATATATATATATATATATATATATATATATATATATATATATATATATATATATATATATATATATATATATATATATATATATATATATATATATATATATGTCGTACCTAGTAGCCAGAACTCACTTCTCAGCCTACTATGCAAGGCCCGATTTGCCTAATAAGCCAAGTTTTCATGAATTAATTGTTTTTCGACTACCTAACCTACCTAACCTAACCTAACCTAACTTTCTCTACTACCTAACCTAACCTAACCTATAAAGATAGGTTAGGTTAGGTTAGGTAGGGTTGGTTAGGTTCGGTCATATATCTACGTTAATTTTAACTCCAATAAAAAAACATTGACCTCATACATAATGAAATGGGTAGCTTTATCATTTCATAAGACAAAAATTATAGAAAATATATTAATTCAGGAAAACTTGGCTTATTAGGCAAATTTGGCCTTGCATAGTAGGCTGAGAAGTGCGTTCTGGCTACTAGGTACGACATATATATATATATATATATATGTCATGTAGCCAGAACTCACTTCTCAGCCTACTATTCAAGGCCCGATTTGCCTAATAAGCCAAGTTTTCCTGAATTAATTTATTTACTATAATTTTTTTCTTATGAAATGATAAAGCTACCCTTTTCACTATGTATGAGGTCAATTTTTTTTTATTGGAGTTAAAATTAACGTAGATATATGACCGAACCTAACCAACCCTACCTAACCTAACCTAACCTATATATATATTTAAGGTTAGGTTAGGTAGCCAAAAAAAGCTAGGTTAGGTTAGGTTAGGTAGGTTAGGTAGACGAAAAAACATTAATTCATGAAAACTTGGCTTATTAGGCAAATCGGGCCTTGCATAGTAGGCTGAGAAGTGAGTTCTGGCTACTAGGTACGACATATATATATATATATATATATATATATATATATATATATATATATATATATATATATATATATGTCGTACCTAATAGCCAGAACGCACTTCTCAGCCTACTATGCAAGGCCCGATTTGCCTAATAAGCCAAGTTTTCATGAATTAATATATTTTCTCTAATTTTTTTCTTATGAAATGATAAAGCTACCCATTTCATTATGTATGAGGTCAAGTTTTTTTATTGGAGTTAAAATTAACGTAGATATATGACCGAACCTAACCAACCCTACCTAACCTAACCTAACCTATCTTTATAGGTTAGGTTCGGTTAGGTAGCCGAAAAAGTTAGGTTAGGTTAGGTTAGGTTGGTTAGGTAGTCGAAAAACCATTAATTCATGAAAACTTGGCTTATTAGGCAAATCGGGCCTTGGATATTAGGCTGAGAATTGCATTCTGGCTACTAGGTACGACATATATATATATATATATATATATATATATATATATATATATATATATATATATATATATATATATATATATATATATATATATATATATATATATATATATATATCGGACAATTAGGAAAAAAAAAAAAATTTTAATTATTTTACCTTGTACCTAGATCCACCAGGCCTGTTTGGTCTATATTTCAGTACTTGAGAAATCTGGAAGGTCACATCCTCTTCCTCAACTTGTGGATGTGCGTTGATAGATGATTCTGTAAAATTAAAAGTAATTTATACATCAATCAGATAAAACTCTCCAGAGATGGTGATACACAACATATAAAGGACAAGCTTCAGAACAAAATATGCATTTAGGAATAAGGTTTTGTACATGTAGGTAGCACATGAGAAAATAAGTGGAAGGTGATCAAGTTTATATTAACATGTTAATGGCTTTGTTAAGGCTTTGCAAGAATGAAAAAATATTAATAATATAATATCACCTACCAATTAATTGTACATCATTTATAAGTCAATTATTTGCATTATTATTATTCAATACTCATGATATAAAAATGCATTTTGTAATCTACTATTTATGCAAGTATTAAGCACAGGATCATGAAATAAACTGCACAATACTGTAATGGATAAACCAATTAAGTTTACATTTTCCTATAGCTAAGTCAGTCAGTTCTATTAGCAGCAGAGAACAATTATGCCCAACCTCTATTAAATGAAACAATCTTAAGAGCAAGTGATAGAAATATAATCATTTATGCTTGGGAAAATATTATGGAATGGTTCCAAATATGAAAAATATTAAGTTTTTTGGTTAAAATTTTTTAATTTAAAATTTAAATTTTTAAGTGAATTTTAAACTTTAAAAAAATTATTTAATTTTTTGGTTACTTACTTAAAATAACATTATATAGTTCTTGTTTTTGTAGAAATGCCAATTTCTTCTTTTGCCCTTCCAGACTGTATAGTGACCACAGGCCGTTTGTTCATATCTTCATTATTCGTCGAACCATGGTTGCACAATCAGACCCACGTACACTGGTTAAAAGCATCACCTAAAAGCAACAACAAAAATGTAGTACACTGACGAATTTTGAATATATATATATATATATATATATATATATATATATATATATATATATATATATATATATATATATATATATATATATATATATATATGTCGTACCTAGTAGCCAGAACTCACTTTTTGGCCTACTATTCAAGGCCCGATTTGCCTAATAAGCCAAGTTTTCCTGAATTAATATATTTTTTCTATTTTTTTTCTTATGAAATGATAAAGCTACCCATTTTATTATGTATGAGGTCAATTTTTGTTTATTGAAGTTAAAATTAACGTAGATATATGACCGAACCTAACCAACCCTACCTAACCTAACCTAACCTATCTTTATAGGTTACGTTTGGTTAGGTAGCCGAAAAAGTTAGGTTAGGTTAGGTTAGGTAGGTTAGGTAGTCGAAAAACAATTAATTCATGAAAACTTGGCTTATTAGGCAAATCGGGCCTTGCATAGTAGGCTGAGAAGTGCGTTCTGGCTACTAGGTACGACATATATATATATATATATATATATATATATATATATATATATATATATATATATATATATATATATATATATATATATATATATATATATATATATATATATATATGTGTATGCCATATACATATATATGCTATGTTGTATGCTACAACTTGGCTGATAATAAAGCCATTCATAACTGCAGGCCTAATAAAAAAAGGAGGTGGCATAGCAATATCTTACAAAGATACCTTCATCTGCAATAGTGTCATTAGTAATAGAGACGACTATTGTGAATATACCTTTGCCAAGTTCTCCAGTAAATCCCTTAAATCCTCCTTGAACAAGAGGGTTTTTACTTGATCGAACCATATTCTTAACCTGCTGCAGGTAATTTTCAAATGGAAATGCTGAACATCTGTCCAAACTACCAAACTCTTTGGCATCAGAGGATATGTGTGTTAGGCAGTGTACATTGTACACTAAAAAATCCTTACCATACAGCTCATGAGCCTTTAACACAAAGTACAGCAAAAGATCATGTGCATATTGGCTGTAATTTAACTGAATCAATTTAGGTGATACAAGAATAGAAATGGCTACACTCAGAGTCAGGAAATGGTCATACAATTCTTTGGGTAAGATTCCCTTCAGTACAATCTTACCGGTGTAGAGAAGGAGTTGCCTGTATTCAGTCGCTTTCCATCTATCAACCTCTGAAAGACTTCGAGGTTTACCTGTTCTTTTAGGCGTCGCTTTTTGGCCCGTGACATACGCTGCCATCTTGTGTGGTATTCTCTTCTTCTTTCTATAATGTGTGCATACATTCTGAAGGAGAAAGGCCAAGTGCTACATTACCAATTACTATTACAAGATTATTAGTAAAGTATTGTACTGCAAAAAGCAAATAAAATGGGGTAAACTAAACTTTGAAAACAAATAATAATTAAAACAGGTAAATTAGTAAAGTAACAAAGGCTTAAGCAGACATGACTCTGCTTAAGCCATGTAAAGCAGACAGATAAGATGGCAATATATAAGGGGAAAAAATTAAAAAGCTAGGATATAAAACTAATTGAGATCAAAAGCATAAATTACTAAAGTAGGGGAAAAAATAACAAATGACTTCATAAAAAAATTATCCAATTGCCAACAGCAACTTGGTAGTACGAGTCTAAGTCTAAGAAACAAAAAAAATTTAAATGCTGTTATCTGCAATGAAACAATACATACTATTGCACGTACCGAAACATTGATGAATGTAAAAAATAGAGAACTATTTGCTGAATGTCCCATAAATGGATTTAAACTATTTTGCACTACTTGTGTAGTGTAGAGAGGAAGTACACTACTTGTGTAGTGTAGAGAAGTAGAGAGAGGAACCCTAACCCGTGTTACAATCGATCTCGAACCCATTTATGATGTGACGACTTATAGTGAATTTTGTAACTCGCTCATCAAGATTGTAACTTGCTTAGCTAAATGAATTGTGGGGTTCGGTCCATTTATTTTCTTTCTTTATTATGCACCCCATAATACCCATCCCGTGGGCGGTGGTGTAAAGGGTTACAGAGGCACATGGTTCAGGAACTGAACCCTCTAGTTCGTTTAGCTAAGCAAATAACAATCTTTTGACGCAAGTTACAAAATTATTAATGTACACATACTTATGCATACATGTACATATACATACGTATATATACACATACATATTTAATCACCTACACAAATACACACATCAGTAATCTTTGTGTCACAAGTGATCAGCATGAGGCTCACAACAGTCACTATACAAGGCACTTTACATTTATGAGGAGTCGCACAGTTACAAGTCTTGCTCCACACCCACCCAACTGGGCGGCAGTTTTACAGTCATGTGCTGCATACTTACCCAACTGGGCGGCAGCTTTACAGTCATGTGCTCCACACCCACCCAACTCCATGGGCGGCAGCTTTACAGTCATGTGCTCCACACCCACCCAACTGGGCGGCAGCTTTACAGTCATGTGCTCCCACACCCACCCAACTGGGCGGCAGCTTTACAGTCATGTGTATGCATTACCTACAGTAAGCCAATTTTGGATACTTCGCTAAGATTTCGGGCAACACATCATTATGAATGACGTACTTACACATTTCATGGACACTATTGATGTTGTTATCTTTAAATTCCGCGATTTTTTCACATTCCATTATATAATGACACAAAGTATGCGAATAGTTCTGCTGACAGAGTTTACATTTAGTCAAATCTACATCATCAGATGTTACAAATTTCCAGAGGTACTTGTAGCTGAGCCTAAACCTAGCAGTGGTAACATCTAGAAGTCTGCTAACATTATTGGATGACCCATAGACGAGCGATTCATCAAAGTTTATACAATATTGTGAAATTGAGAGTCAGTGTAGTAACATAAATTGGTAAATCATAAATATTGTAAGTTAAGAATCTAATGCATGTGTGTGTGTTGGGGGGGGGGGGTTATACCCTTGGTAAGCGAGAGTGGAAAGTAACCTTAGACATTCTGCGGTCAATGTGGGGGGGGGGGGGGAGGGAGGGTGGGAGGGTCAAATCCACCCTTCAACATCTGGGCATAGTACCAGCAGCCTCCACAACACTCCATCAGCCTCCAGCTGGTGCTTGTAGATGCCTCATCTAACCTCACTTATGTCACACATTAACCTACAGTTCCTGTGATATTTAAACTTCTCATCACAGTGGCGTCTCACCAATATAAACTGTATTGGATTTTGTCCCGAAATAGCTATATGCTGACTGGACGTGTATGTATGTATGTATGTATGTATGTATGTATGTATGTATGTATGTATGTATGTATGTATGTATGTATGTATGTATGTATGTATGTATGTATGTATGTATGTATGTATGTATGCATGTATGTATGTATGTATGTATGTATGTATGTATGTATGTATGTATGTATGTATGTATGTATGCATGTATGTATGTATGTATGTATGTATGTATGTATGTATGTATGTATGTATGTATGTATGTATGTATGTATGTATGTATGTGTGTATGTATGTATGTATGCATGTATGTATGTATGCATGTATGCATGTATGCATGTATGTATGTATGTATGTATGTATGTATGTATGTATGTATGTATGTATGTATGTATGTATGTATGTATGTATGTATGTATGTGTGTATGTACGCATGCATGTATGTATGTATGTATGTATGTATGTATGTATGTATGTATGTATGTATGTATGTATGTATGTATGTATGTATGTACGCATGCATGTATGTATGTATGTATGTATGTATGTATGTATGTATGTATGTATGTATGTATGTATGTATGTATGTATGTATGTATGTATGTATGTGTGTATGTATGTATGTATGTGTGTATGTATGTATGTATGTATGTATGTATGTATGTATGTATGTATGTATGTATGTATGTATGTATGTATGTATGTATGTATGTATGTATGTATGTATGTATGTATATGTATGTATGTATGTATGTATGTATGTATGTATGTATGTATGTATGTATGTATGTATGTATGTATGTATGTATGTATGTATGTATGTATGTATGTATGTATGTATGTACGCATGCATGTATGTATGTATGTGTGTATGTATGTATTCCCAATCACGTTAAAAACTCCCCCTCTATCATCCAATTAAAGAGAAAAACAACTATGTACTAAATAATCAACTCCTTGTAACTTTAATTATGCTGACCTTCCTGTCTGTATTCAGACTGAGCCTACCATCATTATAGGTGATTATAACACTAGGCATAGGAATATTGGTAATTCGCAGTTCAGTAATCGTAACGGCAACCAACTGTTGTCACTATTAGGTAGCCACGATGATGCACAGATTGTGGGCGACCTTGAACCGACGCATATCTACGGAGGTATTCTTGATCTATGTCTCGGTGTCAACGTCTCCCACACCGTGTGCGCCTCGTCAATAGTGCCAGATATGGCGTCTGATCATCTGGCCATATTAGCCACTGGAAACATTGGCAGCTCTATCCTCCCCGGCGGAGTGTTCAAGCGGAAGAGGCTGGCTGTGCCCATCCATCAACGAGACAATCTTGTTGCTCATGTGTCAGAATGGTGCAGTTCATCTGAGCCTTCATCAGTTGAAGATTTTAACAATGAGCTCACAGGTACTATCGAGCAGTTTATAGAATCACTTGATCCATCGTCCAGGCCACGTAACCCAAATTACACTGGTCATAGCAATTATGCTTATTATAATGATTCTAAATTGCATGCACTAAAACGCACTGCCAGAATAATTGGACTAGCTTATAGAAGGACCCGCACCGCTGAAATGCTTCGGCTCTTTAAAGCGGCTCTGGCTAAGGCCAGGGAACGTATGGTGGAGCTGAGGCAGACAGACTGGGAAACTTTTGTCAGTGGTCTCAATTCTCACACGCCACTAAGTCGGGCATGGAAGGATATCAACAAGATCAAAGGGAAAAATGCTGCAGAGATCTCGTACCCTAATCCTCTGCACAGAGCAAATGAGCTTGTTGATGCTTGGGCCATTTCACCTCTTACTTAAACTCCAGCATTATGGAATCCGAGGCCTTGCCCTTGACTACATCCGATCCTATCTTAGTGACAGACACCAATATGTAACCATCAATGATACAACTTCTTCCACTCTACCAATTACCGTTGGAATGCCACAGGGCAGCATCTTAGGACCTCTTCTATTTCTTATATATATAAACGATCTGCCTAATGTCTCTAATATTCTCAAACCTATATTGTTTGCTGACGATACTACCCTTATCTATTCAAACCTCAACCCACATACACTAAATAATGTTGTGAATAATGAATTAAAAAAAGTCCACTTATGGATGTCAACGAACAAACTAACATTAAACATCGAAAAGACTTACTACATCTTATTTGGAAGCAAATCATCAAATGCAATTCAGCTACAGGTCAGTTCAGTTCAGCTCTGGAGAGAGTCACACGTGGTGTCCGTAGTGTCCGCGAATAACATCAATTATCTCGAGACATTGAAGGGTCACCGAGACAAGAAACATAGTTTTTTGTCACAGAAGTGTACGCAAACGCAGTGATCAAGTGTATAGTGAGCTCCTACAGCGGTAGAGCAATTAAGAAACAAAAATAAGGCCGAGTGGCAAGATCAGTGTGTACCGTTGGGTCAGCCTAGCCACCCAGCCTAGCAGGACCTACGTTTTGTTTGCCGAGTAATGTGTTGTGAAGCGGTTTGTAGCATACTTAGTGATTGATCCCCCGAAGTGTGTGCACCGTTTAGGATCGTATGCTAAGTGCACATAGTGGTGACGACCAGTGAGGAAGATAGGAACGAATGTTACCAGGAGCACGTGGAGACAACAGTAGCACGTGGAGACAACATTGATACCAGAGAGAGGAGAGGGCAAGCGACCAACCCCGTCATAAGGACATCTCTTCAAACTCACCTAGGCGTGCTTGCTCGGGGTGAGCTGACGGTAGGTACCCCTCTCTAGGTCATCAATAAGGTGTACAGAGTGACTTAAAATACCTAATTTAAAGTAGGTCTCAATATCTCAAATATACAACTCCGTGGCTCACTTGGGTGGGGCTTGACACATGATACCCTGGTGACCGCTCACCATCTCACCCCACACCTTCCCACGCCTTACACTGCCCCAAGACACCCCCCTACCCCTTCCCCTATACACAAACACCCCCGCACCCAACACACACACACACACACGCACACGCACACACACACGCACACACGCACACGCACACACGCACACGCGCACACACGCACACGCACACACACACACACACACACACACACACACACACACACACACACACACACACACACACACACACACACACGCATGCACACAAAGACACACACGGACACACACACACGCACACACACACGCACATACAGACACACACACAGACACACACACACACACACACACACACACACACACACACACACACACACACACACACACACACACACACACACACACAGGTCAAGCGGGATGGTAAGACAACAGAATGAAGCTGGAGGAGAGGGACTGGACGAGTCATTCATGGAGATGATTGCTAAGGCATGGAAGGAAGTCAGTGGGGAATTGAAGGACCTGAGGGAAACTATATGTAAGCTGCAGATAGAACTAAGTGCAGCACAAGAGGAGATAAAAAGCCTAAAAACAGGCCCTCCTCAGACTCTGGCCCAGGGAACCAACCCCCAGGTGCCAGGAGATGTAGTTATGGCAGGGACCCCTACAATTGGCCCAACCTTTGCTGAAATGCTCAAGAGCCCAGGAGCAATGTCCACAGTCAAGGATGTTGTAATGAAAGCAGTAACCTCACAGGAGGCAGCTAGATGCACAAGCCAGCTAATGGAAAGGAAAAGAGCTGTAGTAGTGGTAGGTGTCGAGGAACAAGAGGGCTCCACAAGGGAGGAAACGAGGACTAAAGACAAAGCTGCAGTGGCAGGGATATTAAAGGAGATAGGAATGGAAGGGGCTGAACGAGACATAGAACAGTTTTTCCGGATTGGCCAGTACAACAGAGACAAAAAAAGATTGATCAAGGTAGTATTCAAGAGCGAGGACATCAAAAAGGACATTCTAGTAAGGAAGAACAAACTGAGGCATGCAAGGAACTACAAAGAGGTATATGTTCAGAGGAACATGACCAGAGACGAGATAGTAAGGGCAGCAGATGCAAGGAAAAGGCGCAAGGAGAGGGAAGAGAGCCAGGGAACCTCAGCCTCCAACCCAGCAATCCCAGAGGGGAGTGGGGAACCCCAATCCAGCAACCCAGGAACCCCAGGGGGGAATGCAACACCCCAGTCCACCACCCAATAGGGCCCTCTCTACCCCCCAGCACAAACCCTTCCTTGCCCCTGCATAATGCCCATCATGAAACCCAAATCCTCCCCCTCCCCTTACCCCAAGTAGCCCCTGCTTTCCCAACCCCTGGTCTTCTCCCTGCCCCAAGCAGGCCTGAGCAAGACCAAAGCCCTCTATCCCCCACTCCACCTCCCTCCAAACCCCTGTCAACTACACCGCAGGAGGGCGTGCCCTCTCCCCAAGCAATCCCTGCTCCCTCACCCCCAGGACTTCTTCCTGACCCAAGCAGGCCTGAGGAAGACCTAAGCCCTCCACCCCCCACCCCACCTCCCCCTGAACCCCTGGCAACTACCTCACAGGAGGAGGAGCCTACCCAAGTAGCAAGGACCATAGAACAACCTCCTACACTTGTAGGGAGTGTGGGTGAAATTGGATATAAGAAAGTGAGCTTCAAGGTAATGTACTCAAACATTGATGGGATTACCAATAAAGCAAGTGAACTGGCAGAAAGGGTGCAAGAAGAAAACCCTGATGTAATAGGACTAACGGAAACAAAATTGTCAGGAGTCATAACAGATGCTGTGTTTCCAAAGGACTACTATATAGTAAGGAAAGAGAGGGAAGGGAGAGGAGGTGGAGGAGTGGCCCTGCTGATAAGGAAGGACTGGAGTTTTGATGAGATGGAAATTCCGGGCTGTGACGGATTCAGAGATTACATAACAGGAACTATAACAATGGGTGGACCTAAGATAATAGTGAGTCATTTACAACCCTCCCCTAAATGACAGAAGACCTAGACAGGAGTTTGATAGGAACAACATGGCAACCATTAATATAATAGAGAGAGCAGTTTCAGTTGCCTGCAGGAATGGCTCAAGACTCTTAATCATGGGTGATTTCAACCATGGAAAGATAGACTGGGAGAATGGGGACCCACATGGTGGTGCAGATACGTGGCGAGCTAAACTCTTGGAAGTGGCAACAAGGAATTTTCTGAGCCAGCATGTCAAGGAACCCACAAGAATGAGAGGCAATGATGAACCAGCTAGACTCGACTTAATATTCACCCTAAATGAGTCAGAAATAAGGGAAGTCAAAGTTGAAGCCCCCATAGGAATGAGTGACCACAGTGTACTGACCTTTGAGTACTTGGTGCAGGTAGGGATAACCTATCCAAGGATGGGAGTGGAGGGGAAAAGACTGAATTACCGAAGAGGAAAATATGACGAGATGAGGAACTTCCTAATGGGAATACCATGGGAAACAGAACTTAGAGACAAGAATGTGCAGGCCAGGAAGCTGCAGACAGGTTTATCCCCATCCAAAAGGAGAAAAACGAAAAACAACAGAAAAACCCATGGTTCAACCAGGAATGTAAGGTAGCGAAACAACTGAGTAAAAGAACATGGAGAAACTACAGAAATAACAGAACACCAGAGAGCAGGGAGAGGTACCAGAGGGCCAGAAATGAGTACATCAGAGTGAGGAGGGAAGCAGAGAGACAGTTTGAAAATGATATCGCGAGTAAAGCCAAGACCCAACCAAAGCTGCTCCACAGCCATATCAGGAGGAAAACAGCAGTGAAGGAACAAGTGATGAAGCTGCGGAAAGGGGAGAACAGATACACAGAGAATGACAAGGAGGTGTGTGAAGAACTCAACAAGAGATTCCAGGAGGTCTTCACAATAGAACAAGGAGAAGCCCCTGCACTAAATGAGGAGGCGGCAACCTTGGAAACCTTGGAGGAATTTGACCTCACCAGTGATGAGGTCAAAAGGTGTCTGCTGGAGCTAGATGTGACAAAGGCTGTTGGGCCTGATAGAATCTCACCATGGATACTAAAGGAAGGTGCAGAAGCACTAAGTGTGCCACTCTCTATGGTGTATAACAGGTCACTGGAAACAGGAGACTTACCAGAAAGTTGGAAGACAGCTAACGTGGTCCCAATATACAAAAAGGGTGACAGGCAAGAGGCACTGAATTACAGGCCAGTTTCCTTAACTTGTATACCATGCAAGGTGCTGGAGAAGATCGTGAGGAAAAGGCTCGTAGAGCATCTGGAGGGAAATAACTTTGTAACGCACCACCAACATGGGTTCAGAGATGGTAAATCGTGCCTCACAGGGTTAATAGAATTTTATGACCAGGCAACGAAAATTAGGCAGGAAAGAGAAGGGTGGGCCGACTGCATTTTCCTGGATTGCCAAAAAGCCTTCGACACAGTACCCCATAAAAGGCTGTTAAAAAAGTTGGAGCAACAGGCAGGAGTAAAAGGGAAGGTGCTCCAGTGGATAAGGGAGTACTTAAGCAACAGGAAACAGCGAGTAACGGTGAGGGGGAAGACATCAGAGTGGCGAGATGTCACCACCGGAGTCCCACAGGGCTCAGTACTTGGACCCATCCTGTTTCTAATATATGTGAACGATCTTCCAGAGGGTATAGACTCATTCCTCTCGATGTTTGCTGATGATGCAAAAATTATGAGAAGAATCAAGACGGATGAAGATAGACAGAGACTACAGGATGACCTGGATAAACTGGAGGAATGGTCTAGAAAATGGCTGCTGAAGTTCAACTCTGGAAAGTGTAAGGTGATGAAATTAGGCGAAGGGAGCAGGAGGCTGAACACAAGGTATCATCTGGGAGGGGAAATCCTGCAAGAATCAAATAGAGAGAAGGATCTGGGGGTTGATATCACACCGAACCTGTCCCCAGAGGCCCACATCAAAAGAATATCATCAGCGGCATATGCTAGACTGGCCAACATAAGAACTGCCTTCAGAAACTTGTGTAAGGAATCTTTCAGAACCCTGTATACCACTTATGTAAGACCAATCCTGGAGTATGCAGCTCCAGCCTGGAGTCCATACCTAGTTAAACACAAGACAAAGTTAGAGAAGATTCAGCGGTATGCTACCAGGCTCGTCCCGGAACTGAGAGGATTGAGCTACGAGGAAAGGCTAAAGGAGCTGAACCTCACATCCCTGGAAAACAGAAGAGTAAGGGGAGACATGATAACCACCTACAAAATTCTCAGGGGAATTGACAGGGTGGACAAAGACAAACTCTTCAGCACGGGTGGGACACGAACAAGGGGACACAGGTGGAAACTTAGTACCCAGATGAGCCACAGAGACGTTAGAAAGAATTTTTTCAGTGTCAGAGTAGTTAATAAATGGAATGCACTAGGAAGTGATGTGGTGGAGGCTGACTCCATACACAGTTTCAAATGTAGGTATGATAGAGCCCAGTAGGCTCAGGAATCTGTACACCAGTTGATTGATAGTTGAGAGGCGGGACCAAAGAGCCAAAGCTCAACCCCCGCAAGCACAATTAGGTGAGTACAATTAGGTGAGTACAGATAGACAACATTAACATCAGTAATAAAAATGATGGCAAGTTTCTTGGCCTATTCCTAGACAAGAGACTCAACTTCAGCACCCACATTCAACACATAACTAAGAAAGTCTCTAAGACAGTTGGTATACTCTCCAAAATCAGATATTATGTTCCTAACTCTGCTCTCCTTTCACTATATTATGCACTAATCTACCCCTATCTTAATTATGGTATCTGTGCATGGGGGTCTACCACTGCAAACCACCTTAAGCCCATCATCACACAGCAAAAATCTGCTATCAGAATAATAACTAACTCTGCTTTCAGACAACACTCAGCTCCCTTGTTTAAATCCCTAAACCTGCTAAATATTAACTCCCTCCACACATTCTCTTGTGTCAACTACATTTACAAAACCCTGTTCTTAAATGCAAACCATGCTCTGAAACTCTCCCTGGACAGATGTAATAGAACCCATTATCACCACACCAGAAATAAATATCTCTTTGATATCCCCAGGGTCAAACTTAATCTGTGTAAACACTCTATGCAAATTAAGGGACCTAGTCTATGGAACTCACTCCCTAGTGAATTGAAAAACTAAAACTTTTGCCTTATTTAAAAGCAAAACCAAAAAGTACCTAATTTCATCTTCTTAGTTCCCTACACTGAGCTTGAAATTTGCTCTGTACCTAGTGTTACCCAATCTCCTAATTTTTATGTAATATCAAACAACCTTATCATTGTGTTCATTGCTGTCTTCTTTTATGTGCTAGCTATATGCAGTATTGTGACTACCAATTTTTGTCAACTACCATTCAAGCTGTCATTGCAATCAATCTTATATTGTTTCTGCTGTATTGTGCCTACCAATTTGTTGTCAACTACCATTCAAGCTGTCATTGCAATCAATCTTATATTGTTTCTGCTGTATTGTGCCTACCAATTTTTGTCAACTACCATTCAAGCTGTCATTGCAATCAATCTTAGCTACCTATGTGCTTTAATATACTGTACCTACAATTTTCTCTCATCTTTTTTTTCATTTCATGTAACTGTTATCATTTTTTTGTCTATAAATTTTGCAAGTATTTACCTCCTTAAAATTTTCTTAGATTAAGGACCTGCCCGAAACGCTGCGCGTGCTAGTGGCTTTACAAGACTGTAATTACCATATTTGTATCCTCACATTCCTTATGTACATTCTTGTATATGCATAAATAAATAAATAAAATAAAATAAATGACTTCCAGCTTTGACAGTTTTCCTCTACCCTCACAGAATGAGTTAAATAATATATATACTGATAGGGAAAGGCTCCTTGACTTCATGCTTCATCAAGAGGATGACTGTGACATGCTTTTTACTGAATACAAACTAGATTCTGCTCTACATAAAGGCAAAGCTACATCACCCGGGGAGGATGGAGTTACTTACGGCATACTGAATATGCTTCTGTTAGTTCCAGGGAATCCCTTGCTTCAATTGTATAATATGAGCTATGTAACTGGAGAGCTTCCTAAGTCATGGACCAACAGTGTTATTGGTGGAAGGGGTGGATGTGACCCCCATACCCATCCTGCGGGTGATATTGGACCCCTTACCCACCTAACAGGTGGTATTGGACCCTATACCCATCCAATATTTTACCAGTCTCCGTGGTGTAGTGGTAAGACACTCGCCTGGCGTTCCGCGAGCGCTATGTCATGGGTTCGTATCCTGGCCGGGGAGGATTTACTGGGCGCAATTCCTTAACTGTAGCCTCTGTTTAACGCAACAGTAAAATGTGTACTTAGATGAAAAAACGATTCTTCGCGGCAGGGGATCGTATTCCAGGAACCTGCCCGAAACGCTACGCGTACTAGTGGCTGTAAAAGAATGTAACAACGCTTGTATATATCTCAATATTTGGTATAGTAGACACCATACCATGCTGTTTGCAGTAGTTTACCCCATAAACATTCCAACATAACATTGTTTTCTGTTAGCGTTCCTACAAAACATTCTTTACAGATTTTTTAAGCACAAACTATGGTATAAAATATTGATTGGTGAAGCACTGTTATTCTATGTAATAATTTATAGTGCTTATTATAATTTACTAAGAACAACTAATATTTCTCAAAACAAAACTACGAGCCTTCAATAGAATATAGCTGATCTGTAATATTATAAGAGCATGGACAATAGTAGGTAAATTTCACAACCCATGTGGGACCTGAAAACTACAATTTTCATTATAATTGAACCAATCACGACTATTCTGCTATCTACGTTGATGGACGGGTACTGTGAGGCGTAAATTGGTACGTGAGGAAGAGTTTGGGCCTTGGTATAAAAGGTATCTGGGAATATATCACATATTTATATGTTTTATATTCTGTTTGGTAATAAATCCTCTAATCAGATAAATCTCAAAATAAACAATACCCAAATTTGTAACAAATTAGATGGCAAATTCCTTGGCGTTCTCATCGACCACAAGCTGAATTTCCAGGGTCACATTCTAAATATATGAAAAAAGTTTCAAAAACTGTTGGCATTCTTTCTAAGATCAGATATTATGTACCCCGCCCTGCCCTGGTTACTCTCTATTACTCCCTCATCTATCCATATCTCAACTATGGTATTTGTGCTTGGGGTTCTACTACCCAAAATTATTTACGTCCTCTAATTACTCAACACAAAGCTGCTATTAGGACAATATCCAACTCTGGCCCCAGACATCACTCGGTACCCTTACTCAAATCTCTGAATATGTTAGATATTAAGTCACTGCACATTCTCTCTTGTGTATTATACATATATATAAAACGCTGAACTGTAATGCTAATCCTGACCTCAAAAGCTTCATTGAAGGTTGTAACAGAATCCATGAGCACCACACCAGAAATAAATACAGTTTTGATATTCCTAGAGTACGACTTAATCAAACTAGAAATGCTCTACAAATCAAGGGACCCAGAATGTGGAATGACCTTCCCAACCATGTTAAAGACTGTACCTCTCTCAACCAGTTTAAGATAAAAACTAAACACTACCTAATAAATTCCCTGTAACCTACCTCACTCCTCTATATTCAACCCATATGTCTGTTATTTTTTGTTTTTTTGTTTTTTTTTTGTTTTTTAATCAACACTGTTTGTCAACCTATTGTATTTGTGCTGCTTTTTCAGTCATGTTCCCCCTTTTTTTTATCTTTATTTGTATTTGTTCTCAACACTTTTTATTCTTTATGCTCAATTAGTATTAAGTTCTAGATATTAATGTTTTTCTTGCCCGAAACGCATTGCGTAATAGTGGCTTTAGGCATTGTATATACTAGCTCTATCTATATATCAATCCATTAATGTAACATCACTTGCATGTATGTACCTTACCTGAATAAACATATTTATTTATTATATTTATATGTACTAAATCACATTCAACATATTGACTTTACGCATTAAGTCATATATGTGCTGTCTTGTGTGAGAACGGGTTGCGCCCTGCCCCCTTCAGGCATGTTGTCGCTTCTGCCTCCTTAAGGCATGTTGTCGCTTCTGCCTCCTTCAGGCATGTTGTCGCCCCTGCCCACTTCAGGCATGTTGTCATCCCAGCCCCCTTCAGGCATGTTGTCACTCCTGCCCCTCTTCAGGCATGTTGTCGCCCATGCCCTCTTCAGGCATGTTGTCGCTCCTGCCCCCTTCAGGCATGTAGTCGCTCCTGCCCCTCTTCAGGCATGTTGTCGCCCCTGCCCTCTTCAGGCATGTTGTCGCTCCTGCCCTCTTCAGGCATGTTGTCGCCCCTGCCCTCTTCAGGCATGTTGTCACTCCAGCCCCCTTCAGGCATATTGTCGCTCCTGCCCTCTTCAGGCATGTTGTCGCTCCTGCCCTCTTCAGGCATGTTGTCGCCCCTGCCCTCTTCAGGCATGTTGTCACTCCTGCCCCCTTCAGGCATGTTGTCGCCCCTGCCCTCTTCAGGCATGTTGTCACTCCTGCCCCCTTCAGGCATATTGTCGCTCCTGCCCCCTAGAAGTATGTTGAAGCTCCTGCCCCCTTCAGGCATGTTGTCGCTCCTGCCCCTTAGAAGCATGTTGAAGCTCCTGCCCCCTTCAGGCATGTTGTCGCTCCTGCCTCCTTCAGGCATGTTGTCGCTCCGTCTAGCTGCCCCCTTCAAGCATGTTGTCGTCCCAGCCCCCTTCAGGCATGTTGTCGCTCTTGCCCCCTTCAGGCATGTTGTCGCTCCTGCCCCCTTCAGGCATGTTGTCGACCCTGCCCCCTTCAGGCATGTTGTCGCCCGTGCCCTCTTCAAGCATGTTGTCGTCCCAGCCCCCCTTCAAGCATGTTGTCGGTCCTGCCCCCTTCAAGCATGTTGTCGGTCCTGCACCCCTTCAAGCATATTGTCGCCACTGCCCCCTTAAGGCATGTTGTCGCTCTTGCCCCCTTCAGGCATGTTGTCGCTCTTGCCCCCTTCAGGCATGTTGTCGCTCTTGCCCCCTTCAGGCATGTTGTCGCCCCTGCAACCTTGAAGCATGTTGTCGACCCTGCCCCCTTCAGGCATGTTGTCGCTCATGCCCCCTTCAGGCATGTTGTCGACCCTGCCCTCTTCAGGCATGTTGTCGCTCCTGCTCTCTTCAGGCATGTTGTCGCTTTTGCTCTCTTCAGGAATGTTGTCGCCTCTGCCCCCTTCAGGCATGTTGTCGCTCCTGCCCTCTTCAAGCATGTTGTCGTCCCAGCCCCCTTCAGGCATGTTGTCGGTCCTGCACCCCCTTCAGGCATGTTGTCGCCACTGCCCCCTTAAGGCATGTTGTCGCCCGTGCCCCCTTCAGGCATGTTGTCGACCCTGCCCTCTTCAGGCATGTTGTCGCTCCTGCTCTCTTCAGGCATGTTGCCGCTTTTGCTCTCTTCAGGCATGTTGTCGCCTCTGCCCCCTTCAGGCATGTTGTCGCCTCTGCCCCCTTCAGGCATGTTGTCATCCCAGCCCCCTTCAGCATGTTGTCGCCCATGCCCTCTTCAGGCATGTTGTCGCTCCTGCCCCCTTCAGGCATGTAGTCGCTCCTGCCCTCGTCACGCATGTTGTCACTCCTGCTCCCTTCAGGCATGTTGTCACTTCTGCCTCCTTCAGGCATCTTGTCGCTCTGGCTAGCTGCCCCCTTAAAGCATGTTGTCGTCCCAGCCCCCTTCAGGCATGTTGTCGCTCCTGCCCCCTTCAGGAATGTTGTCGCTACTGCCCCCTTAAGGCATGTTGTCGTCCCTGCCCCCTTCAGGCAAGTTGTCGCCCCTGCCCCCTTCAAGCATGTTGTCGACCCTGCCCCCTTCAAGCATGTTGTCGCCCCTGCTCCCATCAAGCATGTTGTCGCCCCTGCCCCCATCAAGCATGTTGTGGCCCTTGCCCCTTTCAAGCATGTTGTCTTTCTTGCCCCCTTTAGGTATGTTGTCGCCCCTGTCCCCTCTAGGCATGTTGTCGCTCCTACCCCCTTCAGGTATGTTGTTGCTCCTGCCCCCTTCAGGCATGTTGTCGCTTCTGCCTCCTTCAAGCATGTTGTCGCTTCTGCCTCCTTCAAGCATGTTGTCGCTCCTGCTCTCTTCAGACATGTGGTCGCCCCTGCCCCCTTCAGACATGTCGTCACAGCCCCCTTCAGGCATGTTGTCGCCCCTGCCCTCTTTAGGCATGTTGATGCTCCTGCTCTCTTCAGGCATGTTGTCGCTCCTGCTCTCTTTAGGCATGTTGTCGTCCCTGCCCTCTTCAGGCATGTTGTCGCCCCTGCCCTCATCAGGCATGTTGATGCTCATGCTCTCTTCAGGCATGTTGTCGCACCTGCTCTCTTCAGGCATGTTGTCGCCCCTGCCCTCTTCAGGCATGTTGTCGCTCCTGCCCCCTTTAAGCATGTTGTCGCCCCTGCCCCCTCCAAGCATGTTGTCGCTCCTGCCCCCTTCAGGTACGTTGTTGCTTCTGCCCCCTTCAGGCATGTTGTCGCCCTGCCCACTTCAGGCATGTTGTCGCTTCTGACTCCTTCAGGCATGTTGTCGCTCCTGCGCTCTTTATGCATGTTGTCGCCCATGCCCTCTTCAGGCATGTTGTCGCTCCTGCCCCCTTCAGGCATGTAGTCGCTCCTGCTCCTCTTCAGGCATGTTGTCGCCCCCGCCCTCTTCAGGCATGTTGTCACTCCTGCCCCCTTCAGGCATATTGTCGCTCCTGCCCCCTAGAAGCATGTTGAAGCTCCTGCCCCCTTCAGGCATGTTGTCGCTCCGGCTAGCTGCCCCCTTCAAGTATGTTGTCGTTCCAGCCCCCTTCAGGCATGTTGTCGCTCTTGCCCCCTTCAGGCATGTGGTCGCTCCTGCCCCCTTAAGGCATGTTGTCGCCCCTGCCACCTTGAAGCATGTTGTCGACCCTGCCCCCTTCAGGCATGTTGTCGCCCCTGCCCCCTTCAGGCATGTTGTCGCTCCTGCCCCCTAGAAGCATGTTGAAGCTCCTGCCCCCTTCAAGCATGTTGTCGACTTTGCCCCCTTCAGGCATGTTGTCGCCCCTGCCCCCTTCAGGCATGTTGTCGTCCCAGCCTCCTTCAGGCAAGTTGTTGCTCCTGCCCCCTTCAAGCATGTTGTCGACCCTGCCCCCTTCAAGCATGTTGTCGCCCCTGCCATCTTCAAGCATGTTGTCGCCCCTGTCGCCTTCAGGCATGTTGTCGCTCCTGCCCTCTTCAGGCATGTTGTTGCCCCTGCCCCCTTCAGGCATGTTGTCGCCACTGCCCCCTTCAGGCATGTTGTCGCCCCTGCCCTCTTCAGGAATGTTGTCGCTCCTGCGCTCTTCACGCATGTTGTCGCCCCTGCCCCCTTCAGGCATGTTGTCGTCCCAGCCCCCTTCAGGCATGTTGTCGCCCCTGCCCACTTCAGGCATGTTGATGCTCCTGCTCTCTTCAGGCATGTTGTCGCCCCTGCCCCCTTCATGCATGTTGTCGCCCTTGCCCTCTTCAGGCATGTTGTCGCCCCTGTCCTCTTCAGGCATGTTGTCGTCCTAGCCCCCTTCAGGCATGTTGTCGCCCCTGCCCTCTTCAGGCATGTTGATGCTCCTGCTCTCTTCAGGCATGTTATCGCCCCTGCCCCCTTCAGGCATGTTGTCGCCCCTGCCCTCTTCAGGCATGTTGTCGCCCCTGCCCTCTTGAGGCATGTTGTCGCTCCTGCCCACTTCAGGCATTTTGTCGCCCCTGCCCCCTTCAGGCATGTTGTCGGTCCTGCTCTCTTCAGGAATGTTGTCGCCCCTGCCCCCTTCAGGCATGTTGTCGCTCCTGCTCTCTTCAGGAATGTTGTCGCCCCTGCCCCCTTCAGGCATGTTGTCGTCCCTGCCCCCTTCAGGCATTTTGTCGCCCCTGCCCTCTTCAGGCATGTTGTCGCCCCTGCCCTCTTCAGGCATGTTGTCGCTCCTGCCCACTTCAGGCATGTTGTCACCCCTGCCCCCTTTCAGGCATGTTGTCGCTCCTGCTCTCTTCAGGCATGTTGTCGCACCTGCTCTCTTCAGGAATGTTGTCGCCCCTGCCCCCTTCAGGCATGTTGTCGCCCCTGCCCCCTTCAGGCATGTTGTCGCCCCTGCCCTCTTCGTGCATGTTGTCGCCCCTGCGCTCTTCAGGAATGTTGTCGCTCCTGCCCACTTAAGGCATGTTGTCGCCCCTGCCCACTTCAGGCATGTTGTCGCCCGTGCCCACTTCAGGCATGTTGTCGCCCGTGCCCACTTCAGGCATGTTGTCGCCCCTGCCCCCTTCAGGCATGTTGTCGCCCCTGCCCTCTTCAGCCATGTTGTCGCCCCTGCCCTCTTCAGGCATATTGTCGCTCCTGCCCACTTCAGGCATGTTGTCGCCCGTGCCCACTTCAGGCATGTTGTCGCCCATGCCCACCTAAGGCATGTTGTCGCCCCTGCCCCCTTCAGGCATGTTGGTGACCCTGACCTCTTCATGCATGTTGTCGTTCCTGCTTCCTTCAGGCATGTTTTCGCTCTTGCCCCCTTCAAGCATGTTGTCGCCCCTGCCCCCTTCAAGCATGTTGTCGCCCTTGCCCTCTTCAGGTATGTTGATGCTCCTGCTCTCTTCAGGCATGTTGTCGCCCCTGCCAATTTCAGGCATGTTGTCGACCCTAACCCTTTCAAGCATGTTGTCGCCCCTGCCCCCATCAAGCATGTTGAAGCTCCTGCCTTCTTCAGGCATGTTGTCGCCACTGCCCCTTCAGGCATGTTGTCGCCACTGCCCCTTCAGACATGTTGTCGCCACTGCCCCTTCAGGCATTTTGTCGCCCCTGCCTTCTTCAGGCATATTGTCGCTCCTGCGCTCTTCAACCATGTTGTTGCCCCTGCCCCCTTCAGACATGTTGTCGCTCCTGCCCCCTTCAGGCATGTTGTCGTCCCAGCCCCCTTCAGGCATGTTGTCGCCCCTGCCCTCTTCAGGCATGTTGATGCTCCTGCTCTCTTCAGGCATGTTGTCGCCCCTGCCCCCTTCAGGCATGTTGTCGCCCCTGCCCTCTTCAGGCATGTTGTCGCCCATGCCGTCTTCAGGCATGTTGTCGTCCCAGCCCCCTTCAGGCATGTTGTCGCCCCTGCCCTCTTCAGGCATGTTGATGCTCCTGCTCTATTCAGGCATGTTGTCGCCCCTGCCCCCTTTCAGGCATGTTGTCGCCCCTACCCTCTTCAGGCATGTTGTCGCCCCTGCCCTCTTCAGGCATGTTGTCGCTCCTGCCCACTTCAGGCATGTTGTCGCTCCTGCCCATTTCAGGCATGTTGTCGCTCCAGCTCTCTTCAGGCATGTTGTCGTTCCTGCCCCCTTCAGGCATGTTGTCGCCCCTGCCCTCTTCAGGCATGTTGTCGCTCCTGCCCACTTCAGGCATGTTGTCGCCCCTGCCCACTTCAGGCATGTTGTTGCCCCTGCCCCCTTCAGGCATGTTGTCGCTCCTGCTCTCTTCAGGCATGTTGTCGTTCCTGCCCCTTTCAGGCATGTTGTCGCCCCTGACCCCTTCAGGCATTTTGTCGCCCCTGCCCGCTTCAGGCATGTTGTTGCCCCTGCCCCCTTCAGGAATGTGTTCGCCCGTGCCCACTTCAGGCATGTTGTCGCCCGTGCCCACTTCAGGCATGTTGTCGCCCGTGCCCACTTAAAGCATGTTGTCGCCCCTGCCCCCTTCAGGCATGTTGTCGACCCTGCCCTCTTCATGCATGTTGTCATTCCTGCCCCCTTCAGGCATGTTTTCGCTCTTGCCCCCTTCAAGCATGTTGTCGCCCCTGCCCCCTTGAAGCATGTTGTCGCCCCTGCCCTCTTCAAGTATGTTGATGTTCCTGCTCTCTTCAGGCATGTTGTCGCCTTTGCCAACATCAAGCATGTTGAAGCTCCTGCCCCCTTCAGGCATGTTGTCGCCCCTGCCCCCTTCAGACATGTTGTTGCCCCTGCCCCCTTCAGACATGTTGTCGCCCCTGCCCCCTTCAGGCATGTTGTCGCCCCTGCCCTCTTCAGGCATGTTGTTGCCCCTGCCCCCTTCAGACATGTTGTCGCTCCTGCCCCCTTCAGGCATGTTGTCGCTCCTGCCCCCTTCAGGCATGTTGTCGCTCCTGCTCTCTTCAGACATGTTGTTGCCCCTGCCCCCTTCAGACATGTTGTCGCCCCTGCCCCCTTCAGGCATGTTGTCGCCCCTGCCCCCTTCAGACATGTTGTCGCCCCTGCCCCCTTCAGGCATGTTGTCGCTCCTGCTCTCTTCAGGCATGTTGTTGCCCCTGCCCCCTTCAGGCATGTTGTTGCCCCTGCCTTCTTCAGGCATATTGTCGCTCCTGCGCTCTTCAGGCATGTTGTCGCCCCTGCCCCCTTCAGACATGTTGTCGCCCCTGCCCCCTTCAATCATGTTGTCGCCCCTGCCCTCTTCAGGCATGTTGTCGCCCCTGCCCCCTTCAGACATGTTGTCGCTCCTGCCCGCTTCAGGTATGTTGTCGTTCCTGCCCCCTTCACGCATGTTGTCGCCGCTGCCCCCTTAAGGCATGTTGAAGCTGCTCCCCCTTTCAGGCATGTTGTCGCCCTTGCCCTCTTCAGGTATGTTGATGCTCCTGCTCTCTTCAGGCATGTTGTCGCCCCTGCCAATTTCAGGCATGTTGTCGACCCTAACCCTTTCAAGCATGTTGTCGCCCCTGCCCCCATCAAGCATGTTGAAGCTCCTGCCTTCTTCAGGCATGTTGTCGCCACTGCCCCTTCAGGCATGTTGTCGCCACTGCCCCTTCAGACATGTTGTCGCCACTGCCCCTTCAGGCATTTTGTCGCCCCTGCCTTCTTCAGGCATATTGTCGCTCCTGCGCTCTTCAACCATGTTGTTGCCCCTGCCCCCTTCAGACATGTTGTCGCTCCTGCCCCCTTCAGGCATGTTGTCGTCCCAGCCCCCTTCAGGCATGTTGTCGCCCCTGCCCTCTTCAGGCATGTTGATGCTCCTGCTCTCTTCAGGCATGTTGTCGCCCCTGCCCCCTTCAGGCATGTTGTCGCCCCTGCCCTCTTCAGGCATGTTGTCGCCCATGCCGTCTTCAGGCATGTTGTCGTCCCAGCCCCCTTCAGGCATGTTGTCGCCCCTGCCCTCTTCAGGCATGTTGATGCTCCTGCTCTATTCAGGCATGTTGTCGCCCCTGCCCCCTTTCAGGCATGTTGTCGCCCCTACCCTCTTCAGGCATGTTGTCGCCCCTGCCCTCTTCAGGCATGTTGTCGCTCCTGCCCACTTCAGGCATGTTGTCGCTCCTGCCCATTTCAGGCATGTTGTCGCTCCAGCTCTCTTCAGGCATGTTGTCGTTCCTGCCCCCTTCAGGCATGTTGTCGCCCCTGCCCTCTTCAGGCATGTTGTCGCTCCTGCCCACTTCAGGCATGTTGTCGCCCCTGCCCACTTCAGGCATGTTGTTGCCCCTGCCCCCTTCAGGCATGTTGTCGCTCCTGCTCTCTTCAGGCATGTTGTCGTTCCTGCCCCTTTCAGGCATGTTGTCGCCCCTGACCCCTTCAGGCATTTTGTCGCCCCTGCCCGCTTCAGGCATGTTGTTGCCCCTGCCCCCTTCAGGAATGTGTTCGCCCGTGCCCACTTCAGGCATGTTGTCGCCCGTGCCCACTTCAGGCATGTTGTCGCCCGTGCCCACTTAAAGCATGTTGTCGCCCCTGCCCCCTTCAGGCATGTTGTCGACCCTGCCCTCTTCATGCATGTTGTCATTCCTGCCCCCTTCAGGCATGTTTTCGCTCTTGCCCCCTTCAAGCATGTTGTCGCCCCTGCCCCCTTGAAGCATGTTGTCGCCCCTGCCCTCTTCAAGTATGTTGATGTTCCTGCTCTCTTCAGGCATGTTGTCGCCTTTGCCAACATCAAGCATGTTGAAGCTCCTGCCCCCTTCAGGCATGTTGTCGCCCCTGCCCCCTTCAGACATGTTGTTGCCCCTGCCCCCTTCAGACATGTTGTCGCCCCTGCCCCCTTCAGGCATGTTGTCGCTCCTGCTCTCTTCAGGCATGTTGTTGCCCCTGCCCCCTTCAGACATGTTGTCGCTCCTGCCCCCTTCAGGCATGTTGTCGCTCCTGCCCCCTTCAGGCATGTTGTCGCTCCTGCTCTCTTCAGACATGTTGTTGCCCCTGCCCCCTTCAGACATGTTGTCGCCCCTGCCCCCTTCAGGCATGTTGTCGCCCCTGCCCCCTTCAGACATGTTGTCGCCCCTGCCCCCTTCAGGCATGTTGTCGCTCCTGCTCTCTTCAGGCATGTTGTTGCCCCTGCCCCCTTCAGGCATGTTGTTGCCCCTGCCTTCTTCAGGCATATTGTCGCTCCTGCGCTCTTCAGGCATGTTGTCGCCCCTGCCCCCTTCAGACATGTTGTCGCCCCTGCCCCCTTCAATCATGTTGTCGCCCCTGCCCTCTTCAGGCATGTTGTCGCCCCTGCGCTCTTCAGGAATGTTGTCGCTCCTGCCCACTTAAGGCATGTTGTCGCCCCTGCCCACTTCAGGCATGTTGTCGCCCGTGCCCACTTCAGGCATGTTGTCGCCCGTGCCCACTTCAGGCATGTTGTCGCTCCTGCCCCCTTCAGACATGTTGTCGCCCCTGCCCTCTTCAGGCATGTTGTCACCCCTGCCCTCTTCAGGCATATTGTCGCTCCTGCCCACTTCAGGCATGTTGTCGCCCGTCCCCACTTCAGGCATGTTGTCGCCCGTGCCCACTTAAGGCATGTTGTCGCCCCTGCCCCCTTCAGGCATGTTGGTGACCCTGCCCTCTTCATGCATGTTGTCGTTCCTGCCCCCTTCAGGCATGTTCTCGCTCTTGCCCCCTTCAAGCATGTTGTCGCCCCTGCCCCCTTCAAGCATGTTGTCGCCCTTGCCCTCTTCAGGTATGTTGATGCTCCTGCTCTCTTCAGGCATGTTGTCGCCCCTGCCAATTTCAGGCATGTTGTCGACCCTAACCCTTTCAAGCATGTTGTCGCCCCTGCCCCCATCAAGCATGTTGAAGCTCCTGCCTTCTTCAGGCATGTTGTCGCCACTGCCCCTTCAGGCATGTTGTCGCCACTGCCCCTTCAGGCATGTTGTCGCCACTGCCCCTTCAGGCATTTTGTCGCCCCTGCCTTCTTCAGGCATATTGTCGCTCCTGCGCTCATCAGCCATGTTGTCGCCCCTGCCCCCTTCAGACATGTTGTCGCTCCTGCCCCCTTCAGGCATGTTGTCGTCCCAGCCCCCTTCAGGCATGTTGTCGCCCCTGCCCTCTTCAGGCATGTTGATGCTCCTGCTCTCTTCAGGCATGTTGTCGCCCCTGCCCCCTTCAGGCATGTTGTCGCCCCTGCCCTCTTCAGGCATGTTGTCGCCCATGCCGTCTTCAGGCATGTTGTCGTCCCAGCCCCCTTCAGGCATGTTGTCGCCCCTGCCCTCTTCAGGCATGTTGATGCTCCTGCTCTCTTCAGGCATGTTGTCGCCCCTGCCCCCTTTCAGGCATGTTGTCGCCCCTGCCCTCTTCAGGCATGTTGTCGCCCCTGCCCTCTTCAGGCATGTTGTCGCTCCTGCCCACTTCAGGCATGTTGTCGCTCCTGCCCACTTCAGGCATGTTGTCGCTCCTGCTCTCTTCAGGCATGTTGTCGTTCCTGCCCCCTTCAGGCATGTTGTCGCCCCTGCCCTCTTCAGGCATGTTGTCGCTCCTGCCCACTTCAGGCATGTTGTCGCCCCTGCCCACTTCAGGCATGTTGTTGCCCCTGCCCCCTTCAGGCATGTTATCGCTCCTGCTCTCTTCAGGCATGTTGTCGTTCCTGCCCCCTTCAGGCATGTTGTCGCCCCTGACCCCTTCAGGCATTTTGTCGCCCCTGCCCACTTCAGGCATGTTGTTGCCTCTGCCCCCTTCAGGAATGTTGTCGCCCGTGCCCACTTCAGGCATGTTGTCGCCCGTGCCCACTTCAGGCATGTTGTCGCCCGTGCCCACTTAAGGCATTTTGTCGCCCCTGCCCCCTTCAGGCATGTTGTCGACCCTGCCCTCTTCATGCATGTTGTCGTTCCTGCCCCCTTCAGGCATGTTTTCGCTCTTGCCCCCTTCAAGCATGTTGTCGCCCCTGCCCCCTTCAAGCATGTTGTCGCCCCTGCCCTCTTCAGGTATGTTGATGTTCCTGCTCTCTTCAGGCATGTTGTCGCCCCTGCCAATTTCAGGCATGTTGTCGACCCTAACCCTTTCAAGCATGTTGTCGCCCCTGCCCCCATCAAGCATGTTGAAGCTCCTGCCTTCTTCAGGCATGTTGTCGCCACTGCCCCTTCAGGCATGTTGTCGCCACTGCCCCTTCAGGCATGTTGTCGCCACTGCCCCTTCAGGCATTTTGTCGCCCCTGCCTTCTTCAGGCATATTGTCGCTCCTGCGCTCATCAGCCATGTTGTCGCCCCTGCCCCCTTCAGACATGTTGTCGCTCCTGCCCCCTTCAGGCATGTTGTCGTCCCAGCCCCCTTCAGGCATGTTGTCGCCCCTGCCCTCTTCAGGCATGTTGATGCTCCTGCTCTCTTCAGGCATGTTGTCGCCCCTGCCCCCTTCAGGCATGTTGTCGCCCCTGCCCTCTTCAGGCATGTTGTCGCCCATGCCGTCTTCAGGCATGTTGTCGTCCCAGCCCCCTTCAGGCATGTTGTCGCCCCTGCCCTCTTCAGGCATGTTGATGCTCCTGCTCTCTTCAGGCATGTTGTCGCCCCTGCCCCCTTTCAGGCATGTTGTCGCCCCTGCCCTCTTCAGGCATGTTGTCGCCCCTGCCCTCTTCAGGCATGTTGTCGCTCCTGCCCACTTCAGGCATGTTGTCGCTCCTGCCCACTTCAGGCATGTTGTCGCTCCTGCTCTCTTCAGGCATGTTGTCGTTCCTGCCCCCTTCAGGCATGTTGTCGCCCCTGCCCTCTTCAGGCATGTTGTCGCTCCTGCCCACTTCAGGCATGTTGTCGCCCCTGCCCACTTCAGGCATGTTGTTGCCCCTGCCCCCTTCAGGCATGTTATCGCTCCTGCTCTCTTCAGGCATGTTGTCGTTCCTGCCCCCTTCAGGCATGTTGTCGCCCCTGACCCCTTCAGGCATTTTGTCGCCCCTGCCCACTTCAGGCATGTTGTTGCCTCTGCCCCCTTCAGGAATGTTGTCGCCCGTGCCCACTTCAGGCATGTTGTCGCCCGTGCCCACTTCAGGCATGTTGTCGCCCGTGCCCACTTAAGGCATTTTGTCGCCCCTGCCCCCTTCAGGCATGTTGTCGACCCTGCCCTCTTCATGCATGTTGTCGTTCCTGCCCCCTTCAGGCATGTTTTCGCTCTTGCCCCCTTCAAGCATGTTGTCGCCCCTGCCCCCTTCAAGCATGTTGTCGCCCCTGCCCTCTTCAGGTATGTTGATGTTCCTGCTCTCTTCAGGCATGTTGTTGCCCCTGCCCCCTTCAGACATGTTGTCGCCCCTGCTCTCTTCAGGCATGTTGTTGCCCCTGCGCCCTTCAGACATGTTGTCGCCCCTGCCCCCTTCAGACATGTTGTCGCCCCTGCCCCCTTCAGGCATGTTGTCGCTCCTGCTCTCTTCAGGCATGTTGTTGCCCCTGCGCCCTTCAGGCATGTTGTTGCCCCTGCCTTCTTCAGGCATATTGTCGCTCCTGCGCTCTTCAGGCATGTTGTCGCCCCTGCCCCCTTCAGACATGTTGTCGCCCCTGCCCCCTTCAAGCATGTTGTCGCCCCTGCCCTCTTCAGGCATGTTGTCGCCCCTGCCCCCTTCAGACATGTTGTCGCTCCTGCCCGCTTCAGGTATGTTGTCGTTCCTGCCCCCTTCACGCATGTTGTCGCCGCTGCCCCCTTAAGGCATGTTGAAGCTCCTCCCCCTTTCAGGCATGTTGTCGCTCCTGCCCCTTCAGGCATGTTGTCGTTCCTGCTCCCTTCAGGCATGTTGTCGCTCCTGCCCTCTTTAGGCATGTTGTCGCCCCTGCCCTTGCCAAGCATGTTGTCGCTCCTGCCCCCTTCAGGTATGTTGTTGCTTCTGCCTCCTTCAGGAATGTTGTCGCCCCTGCCCCCTTCAGACATGTTGTCGCTGCTGCCCGCTTCAGGTATGTTGTCGTTCCTGCCCCCTTCACGCATGTTGTCGCCGCTGCCCCCTTAAGGCATGTTGAAGCTCCTCCCCCTTTCAGGCATGTTGTCGCTCCGGCCCCTTCAGGCATGTTGTCGCTCCTGCTCTCTTCAGGCATGTTGTCGCTCCTGCTCTCTTCAGGAATGTTGTCGCCCCTGCCCTCTTCAGGCATGTTGTCGCTCCTGCCCACTTCAGGCATGTTGTCGGCCCTGCCCACTTCAGGCATGTTGTTGCCCCTGCCCCCTTCAGGCATGTTGTCGCTCCTGCTCTCTTCAGGCATGTTGTCGTTCCTGCCCCCTTCAGGCATGTTGTCGCCCCTGACCCCTTCAGGCATTTTGTCGCCCCTGCCCACTTCAGGCATGTTGTTGCCCCTGCCCCCTTCAGGCATGTTGTCGCTCCTGCTCTCTTCAGGCATGTTGTTGTTCCTGCGCTCTTCAGGAATGTTGTCGCCCCTGCCCCCTTCAGACATGTTGTCGCTGCTGCCCGCTTCAGGTATGTTGTCGTTCCTGCCCCCTTCACGCATGTTGTCGCCGCTGCCCCCTTAAGGCATGTTGAAGCTCCTCCCCCTTTCAGGCATGTTGTCGCTCCTTCCCCTTCAGGCATGTTGTCGTTCCTGCCCCCTTCAGGCATGTTGTCGCCCTGCCCCCTTCAGGCATGTTGCCGCTTCTGCCTCCTTCAGGCATGTTGTCGCTTCTGCCTCCTTCAGGCATGTTGTCGCTCCTGCTCTCTTCAGGCATGTTGTCGCTCCTGCCCACTACAGGCATATTGTCATCTCAGCCCCCTTCAGGCATGTTGTCGCCCCTGCCCTCTTCAGGCATGTTGTCGCTCCTGCCCCCTTCAGGCATGTAGTCGCTTCTGCCTCCTTCAGGCATGTTGTCGCTTTTACTCTCTTCAGGCATGTTGTCGCCTCTGCCCACTTCAGGCATATTGTCATCCCAGCCCCCTTCAGGCTTGTTGTCGCCCCTGCCCTCTTCAGGCATGTTGTCGCTCCTGCCCCCTTCAGGCATGTAGTCGCTCCTGCCCCTCTTCAGGCATGTTGTCGCCCCTGCCCTCTTCAGGCATGTTGTCACTCCTGCCCCCTTCAGGCATATTGTCGCTCCTGCCCCCTAGAAGCATGTTGAAGCTCCTGCCCCCTTCAGGCATGTTGTCGCTCCTGCCCCCTAGAAGCATGTTGAAGCTCCTGCCCCCTTCAGGCATGTTGTCGCTTCTGCTCTCTTCAGGCATGTTGTCGCACCTGCTTTCTTCAGGAATGTTGTCGCCCCTGCCCCCTTCAGGCATGTTGTCGCCCCTGCCCCCTTCAGGCATGTTGTCGCCCCTGCCCTCTTCAGGCATGTTGTCGCCCCTGCGCTCTTCAGGAATGTTGTCGCTCCTGCCCACTTACGGCATGTTGTCGCCCCTGCCCACTTCAGGCATGTTGTCGCCCGTGCCCACTTCAGGCATGTTGTCGCCCGTGCCCACTTCAGGCATGTTGTCGCCCCTTCCCCCTTCAGGCATGTTGTCGCCCCTGCCCTCTTCAGGCATGTTGTCGCCCCTGCCCTCTTCAGGCATATTGTCGCTCCTGCCCACTTCAGGCATGTTGTCGCCCGTGCCCACTTCAGGCATGTTGTCGCCCGTGCCCACTTAAGGCATGTTGTCGCCCCTGCCCCCTTCAGGCATGTTGGTGACCCTGCCCTCTTCATGCATGTTGTCGTTCCTGCCCCCTTCAGGCATGTTTTCGCTCTTGCCCCCTTCAAGCATGTTGTCGCCCCTGCCCCCTTCAAGCATGTTGTCGCCCTTGCCCTCTTCAGGTATGTTGATGCTCCTGCTCTCTTCAGGCATGTTGTCGCCCCTGCCAATTTCAGGCATGTTGTCGACCCTAACCCTTTCAAGCATGTTGTCACCCCTGCCCCCATCAAGCATGTTAAAGCTCCTGCCTTCTTCAGGCATGTTGTCGCCACTGCCCCTTCAGGCATGTTGTCGCCACTGCCCCTTCAGGCATGTTGTCGCCACTGCCCCTTCAGGCATTTTGTCGCCCCTGCCTTCTTCAGGCATATTGTCGCTCCTGCGCTCTTCAGCAATGTTGTCGCCCCTGCCCCCTTCAGACATGTTGTCGCTCCTGCCCCCTTCAGGCATGTTGTTGTCCCAGCCCCCTTCAGGCATGTTGTCGCCCCTGCCCTTTTCAGGCATGTTGATGCTCCTGCTCTCTTCAGGCATGTTGTCGCCCCTGCCCCCTTCAGGCATGTTGTCGCCCCTGCCCTCTTCAGGCATGTTGTCGCCCATGCCGTCTTCAGGCATGTTGTCGTCCCAGCCCCCTTCAGGCATGTTGTCGCACCTGCCCTCTTCAGGCATGTTGATGCTCCTGCTCTCTTCAGGCATGTTGTCGCCCCTGCCCCCTTTCAGGCATGTTGTCGCCCCTGCCCTCTTCAGGCATGTTGTCGCCCCTGCCCTCTTCAGGCATGTTGTCGCTCCTGCCCACTTCAGGCATGTTGTCGCTCCTGCCCACTTCAGGCATGTTGTCGCTCCTGCTCTCTTCAGGCATGTTGTCGTTCCTGCCCCCTTCAGGCATGTTGTCGCCCCTGCCCTCTTCAGGCGTGTTGTCGCTCCTGCCCACTTCAGGCATGTTGTCGCCCCTGCCCACTTCAGGCATGTTGTTGCCCCTGCCCCCTTCAGACATGATGTCGCTCCTGCTCTCTTCAGGCATGTTGTCGTTCCTGCCCCCTTCAGGCATGTTGTCGCCCCTGACCCCTTCAGGCATTTTGTCGCCCCTGCCCACTTCAGGCATGTTGTTGCCCCTGCCCCCTTCAGGAATGTTGTCGCCCGTGCCCACTTGAGGCATGTTGTCGCCCGTGCCCACTTCAGGCATGTTGTCGCCCGTGCCCACTTAAGGCATGTTGTCGCCCCTGCCCCCTTCAGGCATGTTGTCGACCCTGCCCTCTTCATGCATGTTGTCGTTCCTGCCCCCTTCAGGCATGTTGTCGCTCCTGCCCTCTTTAGGCATGTTGTCGCCCCTGCCCTTTCCAAGCATATTGTCGCTCCTGCCCCCTTCAGGTATGTTGTTGCTTCTGCCTCCTTCAGGAATGTTGTCGCCCCTGCCCCCTTCAGACATGTTGTCGCTCCTGCCCGCTTCAGGTATGTTGTCGTTCCTGCCCCCTTCACGCATGTTGTCGCCGCTGCCCCCTTAAGGCATGTTGAAGCTCCTCCCCCTTTCAGGCATGTTGTCGCTCCTGCCCCTTCAGGCATGTTGTCGTTCCTGCCCCCTTCAGGCATGTTGTCGCCCTGCCCCCTACAGGCATGTTGTCGCTTCTGCCTCCTTCAGGCATGTTGTCGCTTCTGCCTCCATAGGCATGTTGTCGCTCCTGCTCTCTTCAGGCATGTTGTCGCTTTTGCTCTCTTCAGGCATGTTGTCGCCTCTGCCCACTTCAGGCATGTTGTCATCCCAGCCCCCTTCAGGCATGTTGTCGCCCCTGCCCTCTTCAGGCATGTTGTCGCTCCTGCCCCCTTCAGGCATGTAGTCGCTCCTGCCCCTCTTCAGGCATGTTGTCGCCCCTGCCCTCTTCAGGCATGTTGTCACTCCTGCCCCCTTCAGGCATATTGTCGCTCCTGCCCCCTAGAAGCATGTTGAAGCTCCTGCCCCCTTCAGGCATGTTGTCGCTTCTGCCTCCTTCAGGCATGTTGTCGCTCCGGCTAGCTGCCCCCTTCAAGCATGTTGTTGTCCCAGCCCCCTTCAGGCATGTTGTCGCTCTTGCCCCCTTCAGGCATGTTGTCGCTCCTGCCCCCTTAAGGCATGTTGTCGCCCCTGCCACCTTGAAGCATGTTGTCGCCCGTGCCCCCTTCAGGCAAGTTGTCGCCCCTGCCCTCTTCAAGCATGTTGTCGTCTCAGCCCCCTTCAAGCATGTTGTCGCCACTGCCCCCTTAAGGCATGTTGTCGCCCGTGCCCCCTTCAGGCAAGTTGTCGCCACTGCCCCCTTCAGGCATGTTGTCGCTTCTGCCTCCTTCAGGCATGTTGTCGCTTCTGCCTCCTTCAGGCATGTTGTCGCTCCTGCCCCCTAGAAGCATGTTGAAGCTCCTGCCCCCTTCAGGCATGTTGTCGCTTCTGCCTCCTTCAGGCATGTTGTCGCTCCGGCTAGCTGCCCCCTTCAAGCATGTTGTTGTCCCAGCCCCCTTCAGGCATGTTGTCGCTCTTGCCCCCTTCAGGCATGTTGTCGCTCCTGCCCCTTTAAGGCATGTTGTCCCCCCTGCCACCTTGAAGCATGTTGTCGACCCTGCCCCCTTCAGGCATGTTGTCGCCCCTGCCCTCTTCAAGCATGTTGTCGTCCCAGCCCCCTTCAAGCATGTTGTCGGTCCTGCACCCCTTCAGGCATGTTGTCGGTCCTGCACCCCTTCAGGCATGTTGTCGCCACTGCCCCCTTAAGGCATGTTGTCGCCCGTGCCCCCTTCAGGCAAGTGTTCGCTCCTGCCCCCTTCAAGCATGTTGTCGACCCTGCCCCCTTCAAGCATGTTGTCGCCCCTGCCATCTTCAAGCATGTTGTCGCCCCTGCCCCCTTCAAGCATGTTGTCGACCCTGCACCCTTCAAGAATGTTGTCGACCATGCCCTCTTCAGGCATGTTGTCGTCCCAGTCCCCTTCAGGCATGTGGTCGCCCCTGCCCTCTTCAGGCATGTTGTCGCTCCTGCCCCCTTCAGGCATGTTGTCGCCACTGCCCCCTTAAGGCATATTGTCGTCTCAGCCCCCTTCAGGCATGTTGTCGCCCCTGCCCTCTTTAGGCATGTTGATGCTCCTGCTCTCTTCAGGCATGTTGTCGCCCCTGCCCCCTTCAGGCATGTTGTCGCCCCTGCCCTCTTCAGGCATGTTGTCGCCCCTGCCCTCTTCAGGCATGTTGTCGCTCCTGCCCTCTTCAGACATGTTGTTGCCCCTGCTCTCTTCAGGCATGTTGTCGGCACTGCCCCCTTCAGGCATGTTGTCGCCCCTGCCCTCTTCAGGCATGTTGTCGCTCCTGCCCCCTTCAGGCATGTTGTCGTCCCAGCCCAGTTCAGGCATGTTGTCGGTCCTGCCCTCTTCAGGCATGTTGATGCTCCTGCTCTCTTCAGGCATGTTGTCGCCCCTACCCCCTTCAGGCATGTTGTCGCCCCTGCCCTCTTCAGGCATGTTGTCGCCCCTGCCCTCTTCAGGCATGTTGTCGCTCCTGCCCACTTCAGGCATGTTGTCGTCCCAGCCCTCTTCAGACATGTTGTTGCCCCTGCCCTCTTAAGACATGTTGTTGCCCCTGCCCTCTTCAGACATGTTGTTGCCCCTGACCTCTTCGGACATGTTGTTGCCTCTGCCCTCTTCAGACATGTTGTTGCCCCTGCCCCCTTCAGGCATGTTTTCGCCACTGCCCTCTTCAGGCATGTTGTCGCCCCTGCCCTCTTCAGGCATGTTGTCCTCCCCTGCCCTCTTCAGGCATGTTGATGATCCTTCTCTCTTCAGGCATGGTGTCGCCCCTGCTCTCTTCGGGCATGTTGATGATCCTGCTCTCTTCAGGCATGTTGTCGCCCCTGCTCTCTTCAGGCATGTTGTCGCCACTGCCCCCTTCAGGCATGTTGTCGCTCCTGCGCTCTTCACGCATGTTGTCGCCCCTGCCCCCTTCAGGCATGTTGTCGTCCCAGCCCCCTTCAGGCATGTTGTCGCCCCTGCCCTCTTCAGGCATGTTGATGATCCTGCTCTCTTCAGGCATGGTGTCGCCCCTGCCCTCTTCAGGCATGGTGTCGCCCCTGCCCTCTTCAGGCATGTTGATGATCCTGCTCTCTTCAGGCATCTTGTCGCCCCTGCCCCCTTCAGGCATGTTGTCGCCCCTGCCCTCTTCAGGCATGTTGTCGCCCCTGCCCTCTTCAGGCATGTTGTCGCTCCTGCCCACTTCAGGCATGTTGTTGCCCCTGCCCTCTTCAGGCATGTTGTCGCTCCTGCGCTCTTCACTCATGTTGTCGCCCCTGCCCCCTTCAGGCATGTTGTCGTCCCAGCCCAGTTCAGGCATGTTGTCGGTCCTGCCCTCTTCAGGCATGCTGATGCTCCTGCTCTCTTCAGGAATGTTGTCGCCCTTGCCCCCTTCAGGCATGTTGTCGCCCCTGCCCCCTTCAGACATGCTGTCGCCCCTGCCACCTTCAGGCATGTTGTCGCCCCTGCCCTCTTCAGCCATGTTGTCGCTCCTGCCCGCTTCAGGTATGTTGTCGTTCCTGCCCTTTTCACGCATGTTGTCGCCGCTGCCCCCTTCAGGCATGTTGTCGCCCCTGCCCCCTTCAGACATGTTGTCGCTCCTCCCCCTTTCAGGCATGTTGTCGCTCCTGCCCCCTTCAGGCATGTTGTCGCCCCTGCCTTCTGGATATTGTCGCTCTCTGTCTCTCTCTCTCTGAGAGAGAGAAACAGACAGACAGACAGAAAGAGAGAGAGAGAGAGAGAGAGAGAGAGAGAGAGAGAGAGAGAGAGAGAGAGAGAGAGAGAGAGAGAGAGAGAGAGAGAGAGAGAGAGAGAGAGAGAGAGAGAGAGAGAGAGAGAGAGAGAGAGAGAGAGAGAGAGAGAGAGAGAGAGAGAGAGAGAGAGAGAGAGAGAGAGAGAGAGAGAGAGAGAGAGAGAGAGAGAGAGAGAGAGAGAGAGAGAGAGAGAGAGAGAGAGAGAGAGAGAGAGAGAGAGAGAGAGAGAGAGAGAGAGAGAGAGAGAGAGAGAGAGAGAGAGAGTTCACCAGTGTAGTGTAGGGGCGTCCAGCCAGGCCAGTGGTGAGTTGAACACTGTTACGACCCTGGGTTCCTCAGTGGAAACCAGAGGTCAAAATTGAGCTATTAAACTTTCCTATAGTATAGTTGGACGCATCACGAGCTGAAATTGTTTGTATCTTCCCTGCCAGATGTAAGACTATTCTTGTTTCTCAAAGAGCATTTAAAGACTGAGCTTGGGGTTGATTATTAAATAATAACATAGGCACCAACTATGTTTACTAATACTTTCTAATCATTTGTAAAGTAAACCTGAGTAAACTTGGTATAGGGCTGCGGTACGATTAGTTGAGCAGTCTGCCGGCAACGAGCCAGCTGGGGGGAAGGAGACTGAGACTCGTTCTTTTTCTGAGCTGGCGTTGGGTGGATAGGATCCTCCTACCTTTCCTCCTCGTTTCCTTATTTCTGTGTCTTGTTCAAGCTAAGTATATACTGTGTACATTATTCAATTTCTGGCATACACGTGTTCTATGTGTAGAGTAGTATACTTTGTGTGTAGTAAGTGTTTTTAGAGTTTATATTACTAGTTGTTCTAAAGGGGGTCCCAGTGGAACCACGTGGTCTCCCTACCCTAAGCTTACTCTAGCTTCAAGTGTTTCCCTAGTAGAACTTTACCCTAGCTTGTGTTCAGTGTAAAACCTTGTATCCTGCTTAAGTGGACCAAGGCTTTTAACGTAAGATAGTGTGGTAAAGTTATTATTGTTTTTGTTATTGGTGTGAATGTATATGGGGGGTTGTTAAGGGGTTAATAAATAAGTAAGTGAAGTAAGGGAGTTTCAGTTCTTTCCTGTGTAGGAGATCTTTAATCAACCTCTAGTCTGACCTTGTGTGTAGCCAAGTATTCAGCACTGCTTATAGTTTTATTTGGGGGCCGGGCCTTTTAGATCTCCCATTTTGATAACTCTTAATGCTTACTATTGCCCCTACATCCAGATAATACTAGGCCCCATAGTACAGACACTCCTTTATTTAACAAACACTCAAATCAAAAATCAAATCAAATCAAATGTTTATGCAGGTAAAGTACATACATACAAAGTGAGATACAAACATTGATGGATTTATAGATAAAGCTAGTACATACAAAGCCTAAAGACAAGTGTTTATGCAAAGTGTTTCAGGCAGGAAAAACACTTAGACTGAAACTTAATACTAATTGAGATTAAAGTATAAATTGTGTTGAAAAAAAGAGGGGGGGGGGAACATGGCAGAAAATAGCAAATTTACAATTTGGTCAACAAACAGCATTGTTTAAAAATAGTATGACATGGGTTGACATTTGAGGGTGAGGTAGGTTACATGGAGTTAATTAGGTAGGACTTAGTTTTTATCTTAAACTGGTTGGGAGAGGTACAGTCTTTAACATGATTGGGAAGGTAATTCCACATTCTGGGTCCCTTGATTTGTAGAGCATTTCTAGTTTGAATAAGTCGAACTCTTGGAATGTCAAATAGGAATTTGTTTCTGGTGTAGTGCCCAAGGGTTCTGTTACAACATTCTAGAAAGCTTTTAAGACCAGGATTGACATTACAGTTCAGCATTTTATATATATAAAATACACATGAGAGGATGTGCAGTGACTTATATCTAATATATTCAGAGATTTGAGTAAGGGTACCGAGTGATGTCTGGGGCCAGAGTTAGATATTGTTCTAATAGGAGCTTTTTGTGTTGAGTAATTAGAGAACGTAAATGATTTTGGGTACCAGAACCCCAAGCACAAATACCATAGGTAAGATAAGGATAGATGAGAGAGTAATAGAGCGTCACCAAGGCAGGGCGATGTACATATTATCTGATCTTAGAAAGAATGCCAACAGTTTTTGAATTTTTTTTTTGACATTTAGAATGTGTCCTTGGAAATTCAGCTTGTGGTCAATGAGAATGCCAAGGAATTTGCCATCTACTTTGTTACAAATTTGGGTATTGTTTATCCTGAGATTTATTTGATTTGAGGATTTATTACCAAACAAAATATAGAAAGTTTTGTCAATGTTAAGGGTGAGTTTGTTGGCAGTTTGCCGAAGATGGACTTTATTTAGTTCAGTATTCACAGTGACATTTAGAGCAAGAGGGTCAGGACTGAAGAAGATGAAAGTTGTGTCGTCAGCAAATAGAATTGGTTTGAGGTGTTGGGAGGCATTTGGTAGGTCATTAATGTAGATGAGAAAGAGGAGAGGGCCAAGTATGCTTCCCTGTGGAACACCGATGGGCCGGGCTTGGGGAGTAGAAGAACTCCCAGAACCCCATCAACCAGGTAATCAACCAGGTAGTGTCAGAGAAATGGAATTATTCACAGAAACATACTGGAGCCTGCCAGTAAGGTAGGACTAAAGGTATTGCAGGGAATGACCTCTGACTCCATTATGATGTAATTTAAGAAGAAGGTTTTGGTGGTTGACAGTGACAAAAGCCTTACGTAGGTCCACAAATAACCCAACAAGAAACTCATTTTTATCAAAAGCTGCAAGTATCAAGTTAATCATACTAATAAGTGCATCGTTAGTGCTTTTTTTTTGGATCTGAAGGCATATTGACAAGAGTATATTGTGTTTGGCTAGATAAGAGTAAAGCTGTTTGTAGATTAGTTTTTCAAATATTTTTGGACAATTTTGGCAGGATTGATATAGGTCTGAAGCTGTTGACATCAGTGAGATCACCAGTTTTATGGACTGGGGTTACTCTCGCTTATTTTTAGAAAATATCTGGAAAAGTTTGGAGTTCAAGTGACTTGTTGTAGAGCAATGCAATGGCAGGAGCTAAAGATCTGGAGGCTTTTTTGTAAATTAGAGTTGCTATCTTCGCAAGGGGCACTAGACTAGGTCTTAAGGGAAAGGATTACCTCATTTACATCAGTGGAATTAGCGGGCGTTAGGTACAGAGACTGTGGGTAGTTACCTGTAAGATAGTCCTGAACATCAGTACTGGAAGATGGAATATCATTAGCAAGGGATGACCCAATGGAAGAGAAGAACCTAATTCTTCTATAGAAGTTTCATTGTGCAGCCTAAAGCTTATCTTCCTTGTATCTAGAGGTGGTTTGTGAATGTTGGTTAGGAGAAATGTGGGGTAATGAACTGTAGTGCTATCAGTGATTATCCCTGAAGTAAGCGGAGAGGTTATGTTGGTCCAGATGTGATCAAGAGCCGTGGCAGTACTATCAGTGATTCTAGTAGGTCTAGTGATTAAGGGTATGAGGAAGCAGGAATTCATACAGTTGAGGAAGCTGGCAGCAGGAGAGTTATCAGGGTCGCAGAGGTCAACGTTAAAGTCACCAGAAATAATTAAATGGTTTTTGTTCAGTCTGTTCTCTTGTATTAGATTTCTAAGGTTAGAGTTAAATTCTGTCACATCAGTGTTAGGAACCCTGTAGACTGCTCCCACAGTCAAGACAGCCTCGCCACCCTTGACTCTGAAACAGGCAAATATATACTCTCCATAAGGGTCTCTAGTTTTAATTACTTCTAAGCAAGTCAGTTCTTGGTGGTAGTAAAGAGAAGTACCACCACCTCTTTGTAAAGGACGACAGTTGTTAAGAGCTGAGTAGTTAGGTATGTTGAAGAGTTGAGTAGTATCCTCTTTTAACCACTCAATTAGTAAACACAATAAAAGAGAATTTGTTGTCAACTGTTTGAATCAGGACATTAACATCATCAAAGTGTTTGCTTAGAGATCTTACATTCAAGTTAATTACAGTGAGTAATATGATACTGGTTGGCCAGCTTGTGGTCAACTGCTGCCTATTGCGAAGGCGCACAGTTAATTAGCCCAAAATTGGAATGCTCAACGGCCCCTGTCGGCCCTGCCGTCCCTCCACTTTTATCTGCTGCTCCCTGAGCTCTCAGCAACCTGCAAATGATGTAGCATCCCTAGAAGGCAGCTAAGTACTTCAAGTTAATTAGTCATGTTGGTAGTCTGGCTATCTTGAGATGATTTCGGGGCTGTTAGTGTCCCCGCGGCCCGGTCCTCGACCAGGCCTCCACCCCCCAGGAAGCAGTCCGTGACAGCTGACTAACACCCAGGTACCTAATTTACTGCTAGGTAACAGGAGCATAAGGTGAAAGAAACTCTGCCCATTGTTTCTCGCCGGCGCCTGGGATCGAACCCAGGACCACAGGATCACAAGTCCCGCGTGCTGTCCGCTCGGCCGACCGGCTCCAGTTGGCTAGTTGATTTATTAATCATAGGTGTGCTATCTTTCTTAGTGGCCTTACCGGACTTGGGTTTGTTACTCATGGCAGCAGGATAAATGTAGGCAGGCACAAATAGGGAAGACTTGTTGATGCAGCAGCAGAGAACGTCGGGTACACCTTCCTCCAGGGAGCAACACTAGTAAGGTACAAATGAGATTATGTGGGTTGGTCTTGATGATTGTTTCAATCACATTTGGTTCATTGAGTACTTAGCTGCCTTCTAGGGATGCTACATCATTTGCAGGTTGCTGAGAGCTCAGGGAGCAGCAGATAAAAGTGGAGGGACGGCAGGGCCGACAGGGGCCGTTGAGCATTCCAATTTTGGGCTAATTAACTGTGCGCCTTCGCAATAGGCAGCAGTTGACCACAAGCTGGCCAACCAGTATCATATTACTCACAACACCCAGCGCCTGCCTTCACACACTACCCTATAGTACTAGTCTAATGCTTATACCTATCAGTACTTTACAAACACACACATGCCAAAACACACACACACACACACACACACACACACACACACACACACACACACACACACACACACACACACACACACACACACACACACACACACACACACACACACACACATATATACGCAGGTAGCCTGATGGATAGCGCGCAGGACTCGTAATTCTGTGTCACGGGTTCAATTCCCGCACCAGGCAGAAACAAATGGGCAAAGTTTCTTTCACCCTGACTGCCCTTGTTACCTAGCAGTAAATATATATATAGGTACCTTTGAGTTAATCAGCTGTCAGGGGCTGCTTCCTGGTGTGTGTGTGTGGTGTGAAAAAAAAGTAGTTAGTAAACAGTTTATTGGCAGTTGAGAGGCGGGCCGAAAGAGCAAAGCTCAACCCCCCCTACTAGGTGAATACACACAAACACACACAGAGGTATGTGTTCAGAGGTATGCCACTAAACTAGTCCCAGAACTAAGAGGCATGAGTTACGAGGAAAGGCTGCGGGAAATGCACCTTACGACACTGGAAGACAGAAGAGTGAGGGGAGACATGATCACTACCTACAAAATCCTCAGAGAAATGGACAGGGTAGACAAGGATAAACTATTCATCACTGGTGGCACGCGAACAAGGGGGACACGGTGGAAACTAAGTACCCAAATGAACCACAGGGACGTTAGAAAGAACTTTTTCAGTGTCAGAGTAGTTAACAGGTGGAATGCATTAGGCAGAGATGTGGTGGAGGCGGATTCCATACACAGCTTTAAATGTAGATATGATAGAGCCCAATAGGCTCAGGAATCTGTACACCAGTTTATTGACAGTTGAGAGGCGGGACCAAAGAGCCAAAGCTCAACCCCCACAAGCACAATTAAGTGAGCACAATTAGGTGAACACACACACGTTATACATATTTTATACGTTTCAAAGACGACTTTAAATAAATAGTTACAGATCTGCTACCAAATAAATACGTCAGTAAACATTTTGTGTTAACTGAGTTACCGCTTTCGTTACCTTCCACTCAGCTTGAATCTGCCATCTCGTGCTTTCCTGCTGACCCGGTTTCCCTTCTTCCCTGTTCCAGGGCTCTCCCAGGTTGTCTGCAGGGTTATTAGGTGTAGCCAGCCTGCGGTTCATCCTCTTGCCCAGGACGGTCACAAATTTGCTGCTTAAGCTGCCGGTTTTCGTAATATGTTTTGGGCTAACATTCCCAAGTGTTGAGAAGTGTTCAAACGTCATCAGTGGTGAGTCATGTATAAACCTGGATTATACCTGGACCTGAATGGGGCTCTGGGGGGGTTTCTACTCCCCAAGCCAAGCCTGGGGTCAGGCTTGCCTTGTGAGAGCTTGGTCCAACAAGCTGTTGCTTGAAGCAGCCCGCAAGCTTACATATCTACCACAACCTGGTTGATCCAGCACTTCTTGAAGAAAACTATATATTTTTTCTTGAAGATGTCCACGTTTGTTCTGGCAATATTCCGTATACTTGCTGGGAGGATGCTGAACAACTGCGGACTTCTGATGTTTATACAGTTCTCTATAATTGTGCCTATGGCACCCCCTGCTCTTCACTGGTTCTATTCTGCATTTTCTTTCATGTCGTTCACTCCAGTATGTTGTTAGTTTACTGTGTAGATTTGAGACCTGGCCCTCCAGTATTTTCCAGGTGTATATTATTGGATATCTATCTCGTCTTCTTTCTAGAGAGTATATTTGGAGAGCTTTGAGACGATCCCAATAATTTAGGTGCTTTATCATATCTATGTATGCTGTATATGTTCTCTGTATTCCCTCTATTTCAGCAATCCCTCCTGCTCTGAAAGAGGGGGGGGGGGGGAGTATGTGTTCAGGGGTTCACTGAAAATAGAATCGTGCCGAAGCCTTGGTATTTCATTTGTTTCTTTATTGTCATCTGTGAAAGTTCCATCACCCTTACGCAAAGGCTGGATATGGGTTTTGTTCTAGTTTTTTCATAAAAAAAAAGTATTTCGGATTCCTCTATTTTACTTATGGCTTTTTTGCTCTCTTTGCCTCTATTGAATAGTATATGATTCCTGCAGCCTTACCCTAATCATTTCTATTTCCCTACATAGCCGTCCTTATTATTGTTAGGATAGAGTGGTCAAGTGTTTGAGTTAAGATGCTCTGCTATTTGTTTTAGTCACCTATGGTGGGAGCGCCATTCTCGTCCCAGTTCAAATCTTTTATTTTTTTCTTAGTGGTATATGTACCTGTTACATAAGTGTGTGCTCTGTTGGGTCTTTATTTAGGTAATTATTTCTCCTCTATATATATATTCCTTGTCTCCTCTCTCTCTGTTTATTTCTCTCTCTCTTTATTTTTCCTACTCTCTATCTCTTTCTCTCCTCTCTCTCCTCTTTCTCTTCTCGCTTTCTTCTCTCTCCTCTTTCTCTTCTCGCTTTCTTCTCTCTCCTCTTCTCTCTCTCTCTTATTTATATTCCCTTCCTCTCTCTTTCTCCTTATTTCTCCTTCTCTCTCTTTCTCTCCTCTCCTTATTTCTCCTTCTCTCTCTTTCTCTCCTCTCCATATTTCTCATCTCTCCTTCTTTCTCTTCTATCTAAAAATCGTATGTACCTATTCTTCAAAATACGTGTATAAACGTAATTTAAAACATGAGTAAAACAATCAAATGGCGTTTTTAGAACATTTTGAAAACGAGAAAATGTTTGTTTGGAAACTCGCCTTAACATTGACAAAAACTTTTATATTTTATTTGATAATAAATCCTCAGATCAAATTATGCTAAGAATTAACAATATCCAAATTAGTAACAAAGTAGATGGTAAATTCCTTGGTGTCCTCATAGATAACAAGCTGAATTTCCAGGGACACATTCTAAAGATAGCAAAAAAAAGGTCCTAAACAGTATTAGAAAACTACTCGAAATGCTGTGCGTACTAGTGGCTTTACAAGAATGTAAACACATCATGCTATGTACTCTTATAAACCCAATGTACCTTCTTGTATATAAATAAATAAATAAGTTGGCATTCTTTCTAAGATCAGATATTATGTACCTCGCCCTGCCCTGGTGACGCTCTATCACTCTTTCATCTATCCTTATCTCTATTATGGTGTTTGTGCTTGGGGTTCTACTACCCCAAATCATCTACGTTCTCTAATTACTCAACACAAAGCTGCTATTAGAACAATATCAAAATCTGGCCCCAGACAGCATTCGGTACTCTTACTTAAATCATTGAATATGTTAGATATTAAGTCACTGCACATCCTCTCATGTGTACTCTTATATATTTTAAAATCTGAACTGTGATGTCAATCCTGACCTTAAAAGCTTCCTAGAAGGTTGTAACAGAATCCATGAGCAACACACCAGAAACAAAGGCCTTTTTGATATTCCAGGAGTACGACGTCACCAAACTAGAAATGCTCTACAAATCAAGGAACCCAGACTGTGGAATGACCTTCCCAATCATATCAAAGACAGTACCTCTCTCAACCAGTTTAGGAGAAAATCTAAGTACTTCCTAATAAACTCCATGTAACCTACCTTTCCCCCTAAATGTCAACCTATGTCTTGCTATTTTCAAACAATACTGTTTGTTGACGAACTTGATAAACTGCTGATACCCGACATGCATAAACTTATAGAAAATTGTAGTCCTCAGTTCATTTAGTTAAAATTACTTCTGTTGTTCTATCCATCATGTAATTAATATCGTTCTTTTTTCCCTTTTCAATTCAATTTATGCTTTGATCTCAATTAGTTTTAAATTTTAGTCTGTGTTTTCCCCCCACACCCCCACACCTTGCCCGAAACGCTGTGCGTACTAGTGGCTTTAGGCCTAGCATGTACTAGCTCTATCTAGAAATCCAACATTATGTTTGTAACTCATCTTGTATGTATTTTTACCTGAATAAACGTTTGACTTTAATTTGCGTGTTTTTACTCCTTAATCTATAGATATTTTAACAAATAGATTCTATTAGATATATCATATCTAATTATATATAGAAATAGAAATTATATATATAGAAATCTATAGAAATTAGATATATCATATCTAATATTATATATAACTAAGCTACTACTGAGTACCGTGTTTGAGCCAACTGTCACCCACAGGTGGGGATAACTTAGTTAAACAACATATAAATGATCCACACTTATTGACTTAAGCTATGCTGTACTGTTGTCCAGCTGCCAGTCATCTTTGCATCTTTTTAAATTTTTACAGATATTATGGGAGATTTATAGATTGATTGATTGATGAAGATTAAGCCACCCAAAAGGTGGCACGGGCATGAATAGCCCGTAAGTGGTGGCCCTTTTTAAGCCATTACCAGTATCAAGAGCTGATACTGGAGATCTGTGGAGGTGCGAATGCACCCTGCATGACGGGAGATGTCTCCCTTATGAATGTGTTAAGATGAAGATGAAGCCACCCAAAAGGTGGCACAGGCATGAATAGCTCGTAAGTGTTGGCCCTTTTGAGCCATCTCCAGTATCAATAGATGATACTGGAGATCTGTGGAGGTGCGACTGCACCCTGCGTGACGGGAGATGTCTCCTGGACCAAATGGTGAGATTTATAGCTTAAATGCTTTAAAAATATTAAAAGAGAAAAGTATTATATTTAAACAATGTTAAATTAGTCTACTGAAAAGTTTTATAATATGTAATTTATTTAATATTTTAAAATTATTCTAAGATTTTTATATAAATATTTTAAGAAATTTCTAAAAAAAATTAATTTTTTATATATCATCAGTTTGCTTATTAATTTGTTTTTTAAATATATTTTTAACACTAATAATTAAACATTTAGTTTCTTCTTGTTTTTAAAGAAATATTTTTATGTTTACTTTCTTCTGTACAGAAATTTCAAATCATCTGTGGCTTTCATTTTCTATGTTGCTTTACAGGGGTAACTTCTCTGTTTGCAAAATATCTACCAACGAATCTTAATTCAAGTTTTAAAAGCTTAAAGCTTACAACTACTGAATAGACTTATTTTGGGAAAACATTTAAAATAAAATTGGATGATGTGACTTTCATAGACTAAATACATTGCATAATAATGGTTTTAGGCATTGTATGTACAATGCTATCTATCTATAAATTCATCATTGTTTGTATCACACCTTGTATGTATGTACTTTACCTGAATAAACATTTGAATTTGAATTTTAATCTTAATTTTAATAACATTTATGATTTACAAGAAACTTGGGATCGGTAGTACAGTTGGATTCATTCCCGACTTACACTCCGGAGTCCCAAGGCGGGACAGAAATGGTTGGAGACGTTTCCTGTCACCAAACTCGTCTGTTCACCCTGCAGTAAACAAGTACCTCTGAGTTAGGCAACTTTTTATGTGTTGCCTGCTGTGGAAGCTCAGTAGTTCATCCTTAAGGGGCCGGGACACTTAAAAACATTCGAATTTAATAAAAATTACTTGAAAATGTTATACAAATGTCCAATTATTTGGCAACAGCGCCGTGAAAAATTTCATTCCAATATGTTATGAAATATATTTCATATGTATATTTGATGAAATCGTAAGAAGCTAGGCCGCCATCTGACTGAAGATAATCAGGCCCCAGAGGTGGAAAATCGGCCCCTAAGAGAAGACATTGTAGTGTATTATAAAAATACATTCAGTCAGGCTTACAAGAAGGATGAGAAGGCGATAGGAGACATAAATGACAGGAATTGCAAACCTTGCAGTAAAAACGCAAGGATGGGACCAATCATTTATTATAACAACTCTCGTACATCTTCCCTCATTATGATAAATAACATCTCGGCCTTCTCTGACAAACTGAGGTGTACCAATGTAGTGTATCATTACAAATGCAACTCTGGAGACTGGGCACTCGGAAATATAAGTTAAATTGGACACACGACGAATACATTGACCCTTCACCGTTCTCAACGAATAAGGGGGTTTAGGTGAATCGTAGAGTGAGGTGTTCCCACGCGTATATATGTATAGATTTCTCCTTGTAAGCCCACCACTTGGTCCGGGAGACATCTCCCGTCACGCAGGGTGCAGTTGCGCCTCCACAGATCTCCAGTATCATCTTTTGATACTGGTAATGGCTCGAAAGGGCCACCACTTACGGGCTATTCATGCCCGTGCCACCTCTTGGGTGGCTTAATCTTCATCAATCAATCAATCTCCTCATCAGACCATTTGGTCACCACTTGGTCCGGGAGACATCTCCCGTCGCGCAGGGTGCAGTTGCGCCTCCACAGATCTCCAGTATCATCTTTTGATACTGGTAATGGCTCGAAAGGGCCACCACTTACGGGCTATTCATGCCCGTGCCACCTCTTGGGTGGCTTAATCTTCATCAATCAATCTTGATCATGGACCATCTGGTCACCACTTGGTCCGGGAGACATCTCCCGTCACGCAGGGTGCAGTCGCGCCTCCACAGATCTCCAGTATCAGCTCTTGATACTGGTAATGGCTCAAAAGGGCCACCACTTACGGGCTATTCATGCCCGTGCCACCTCTTGGGTGGCTTAATCTTCATCAATCATCAATCAATCTTGTAAGCCCACGGGAGACATCTCCCGTCACGCAGGGTGCAGTCGCACCTCCACTGATCTCCAGTATCAGCTCTTGATACTGGTAATGGCTCAAAAGGGCCACCACTTACGGGCTATTCATGCCCGTGCCACCTTTGGGGTGGCTTAATCTTCATCAATCAATCAATCTTGTAAGCCACGGGAGACATCTCCCGTCCACGAGGCTAACCATAGCCCGTGCTTCTTGCCCCGCTCCTGTGCCAGGTAAGTTACGGGCTCACCATAGCCCGTGCTTCTTGCCCCTCTCCTGTGCCAGGTAAGTTACGGGCTCACCATAGCCCGTGCTACTTGGATCTTGTTCCAAGTAGCTGAATCTCTAACAACAACAACCTTGTAAGCCACAGAGACGGCACCACTCCCGTGCCAGGTAAGTCCACAACGGGCTCACCATAGCCCGTGCTACTTGGAACTTATTGTTCCAAGTAGCGAATCTTAAACAACAAACACCTTGTAAGCCCAATGGGGAGGCCGTGCTTCTTGCCCCGCTCCTGTGCCAGGTAAGTTACGGGCTCACCATAGCCCGTGCTACTTGGAACTTTTAGTTCCCAGTAGCTGAATCTTGAACAACAACAACAACCTTGTAAGCACCACCGGAGATGTTGTCCCGTCACACAGGGTGCAGTCGCACCTCCACAGATCTCCAGTATCAGCTCTTGATACTGGTAATGGCTCAAAAGGGCCACCACATACGGGCTATTCATGCCCGTGCCACCTTTTGGGTGGCTTAATCTTCATCAATCAATCAATCTTGTAAGCACAGCCCCCACAGCACCGCTCCTGTGCCAGGTAAGTCCACTACGGGCTCACCATAGCCCGTGCTACTTGTCCCGCTCCTGTGCCAGGTAAGTTACGGGCTCACCATAGCCCGTGCTACTTGGAACTTGTTCCGAGTAGCTGAATCTGTAACAACAACAACAACCTTGTAAGTATCACCATTTGGTCCATGGGAGACATCTCCCGTCATGCAGGGTGCAGTCGCACCTCCACAGATCTCCAGTATCAGCTCTTGATACTGGTAATGGCTCAAAAGGGCCACCACTTACGGGCTATTCATGCCCGTGCCACCTTTCGGGTGGCTTAATCTTCATCAATCAATCAATCTTGTAAGCATATACAGGCAGTCAGATCAGTGATCGACTATACCGTACGTGCACTCTCAAGTCTATCACGCCAACAGTGGAAAAAACTTGAAGTTGCCCAAAACAATGTTATGAGAGCCGCACTGGGAGCCCCCATGTGGACCAGGCTTGAAACTCTTAGACTAGAGACGGGTTTGCCCTCTCTTCAAGAAAGAATATCACAAATAACAGCTGCAATTATCAGTAAGATAATTATTTCTCCTGATCCAATCCCAGTACGGCAGGCCTTGGTCGTTGGACTTGGCCAAAACAATGGAAACTTTTGGGCTGCCAGAGCAGGAAATGTCCTAAATAGATTATATTTAAACAGCATGATTCTTGATAGAGAGGGTGATCAACCACACCCAAACTACACTTCTTCCGCACCATGGGAAGAGCCTACTTTCAAAATAGTAATAGAAAGTCTCCCAATGAAAAAGGCTGCTTATGATCCAACAATCCTCAGGCGCATTATAGAAAAGCAAATGTATAGCATTGCAGTAGCCGGAGCCACCCACATCTTCACAGACGGATCGGTGGACACAGGATAGCCAGCAGAGTGCTGGCTCTGCTCTTTGCACGCCAGCGTACAGGCATACTGGAGACTGGGAGGACTAGTATCATCAACCCAAACTGAGCTGTTTGCCATTGTAGCGAGTTAATCTTATACTCGCTCCATTATCTCATTATCTTAATAGCATAACTAATTACAGAAGCTATAATTCTATCCCTATTTACAGGTAACGGTTTTTCCACCCTCCTATTTTACTGTGAGGTGTAGTAACAATCGACCCAAGACCTACAGCTTCGACACAGAGCAGGCAGCAGACTACGACTTCATCCAGCTACAACGCTCTCCCACATAGAGCTCCGCGACTCCGGCCACACTCAGCTCTCTGCTCTGCTCCAGGCTTCGTCACAACGTCTACGACACTGCTGTATCCAGGACTACTAAATAAACTCACTAAACACTGTTGTTACGACCCTGGGTTCTTCAGTGGAAACCAGAGGTCAAAATTTAACTAAATAAGCTACTCTATAAGTTAGAGTAGTAAATCGCAACTCGATGCGTCTTTGTTTGTATCTTCCCTGCCAGACGTAAGACTATTCTTGTTTCTCAAAGAGCATTTAAAGACTGAGCTGGGGGTTGATTATTAAATAATAACATAGGCACCAACTATGTTTACTAATACTTTCTAATCATTTGTAAAGTAAACCTGAGTAAACTTGGTATAGGGCTGCGGTACGATTAGTTGAGCAGTCTGCCGGTAGCAGCCAGCTGGGGGGAAGGAGAGGGAGACTCGATCTTTTTTCTGAGCTGGAGTGGCGTGGACAAGATCCTCCTACCCTTCCTCTTCGTTTCCTTATTTCTGTGTCTTGTTCAAGATAAGTACCAACTGAGTTATTATTCCATGTCTGGCATACTCATGTTCTATGTGTAGAGTAGTATATTTTGTGTGTAGTAGGTGTTTTTAGAGTTTGTATTACTAGTTATTCTAAAGGGGCTTCCATTGGAACCACGTGGTCCCCCTACCCTAAGCTGACTCTAAATTCAAGTTATTCAATAGTAGAGCTTTACCCTAGCTTGTGTTTTATTTATTTATTTATTTATTTAATTATTTATTTATTTATTTATTTATGCATATACAAGAATGTACATAAGGAATGTGAGGATACAAATATGGTAATTACAGTCTTGTAAAGCCACTAGCACGTGCAGCGTTTCGGGCAGGTCCTTAATCTAAGAAAATTTTAAGGAGGTAAATACTTGCAAAATTTATAGACAAAAAATGATAACAGTTACATGAAATGAAAAAAAGAAGATGAGAGAAAATTGTAGGTACAGTATATTAAAGCACATAGGTAGCTAAGATTGATTGCAATGACAGCTTGAATGGTAGTTGACAAAAATCGGTAGGCACAATACAGCAGAAACAATATAAGATCAGTTGTATCCAGACCACGGTTGTGTGCGGTCGCTAGGTTGGCGCTCTTGGCGTCCGCTGATTGGTGGGAGGTGGAGGATTGCCCCACACTCTTCGTTTTTGCACGTGGTGATACAGGATATTGTGCATTTGTTCTCGATTATTGACAGCGTCGAAGAAATGGCTGAGGCGTTATGCCTAAGTGGTAGTGAGGAGGACAGACAAGATGATAATCGACCGTTTGAACTAGTAGTGAACAAAAAGAAACGGAGAAATAATAACAGACAGCGAGACAGTGAGAGTGACGATGAGATTGCAAAGAGACCAAAGAATGAGACCCTACTCAGTAAGACTCAAGACAAGCAAGACAAGACAAGAAGGAAGAGGCTGTTGTTACCTACAACATGCCAATTGAATTTCCACCAAAAGCTAGAGCGGACGGTACGTCTAGCTAAACAATGTTTGGAATACGAACCACTTTTCAAGGAGGGTCTTCACCGGTCCTACATAACAGTTGGGACTGAACAGGCCGTGGAACGCCTCACGACGGTTGGTTTTGAGAATGTAGTGATGGTTCCTCCAGAAGAAGGTATGTTGCACACAAAGATTATAGTTTTCAAGTTTCCAACTTATTTGGATCCTGACTGTCTTCTTCTTAACAATGATAATGTTGTCTGGGCAAAGAGGAACAGTGTTCGTGGTGACAAACGAAGCCAGGTTGTTGCCTTGGTAAAGGGAGAGGCGCCGGAGAAAATTTTTGTGCAAGGACTAGGCTATAGGAACGTTGCAAATTACGTTGAGGAGCCCATACTGTGCATGAAGTGTTCACGTTGGGGACATATGGCATGGAAATGCCAGTTTGACCTCAGGTGTTGGTATTGTGGGAAAAATCACGACTCGCGAGAGTGTAGAGTCAAGATTGAAAGAAGTGAAAAAATCATCCCATTTTGTTGCAACTGTCGAGGCAGCCACAATGCTGGTTCCTCTCTATGCCCCATGAAGCCTCATCTGAAAGAGACTAGAACAGGTCCTACAAGCAGGATAGATGTATCCTCGCAGCAAGGAAAAATTGTGCAAGAGGAACATGGAGGAAACAGTTGGAAGCGAACGGCAGCCCCTATGATCAATGTGTGGGAAAAAGGGACGGAGAAAGTAAAGGCGAGCTTAGGGTAAGTACATCATGCAGTGGAAAAACTGAAACCTTGTGAGGACAAGGTTCAGGACAATATGGTCACCTCTGAGGTTGGTAATCAAATTTTGGAGTATCTAAAAAAAACTAGATAAGAGGATTGAGGCATTGGAAAAATTGGCTATGGAAGATGGACGGGGTAAAGATGGTGGTGAAACAGGACGTGTAATTGAAAGTAAAACGAGACGTGAAATGGAAAGTGAAACGTGCGTAGAAGAAAGTAATGATGTGCATGAGGTAACGATGATAGAGGATAGTCAGGAGAATACACTTTCTAGTAGTGTTAGCGGTGTTCAACCTCCTGTTGTGACAAATGTTGAAAGAACGGTTAAAGTAAAACGGGTTACAGAAATAACAAAAAAATAGATATGAAAAATATTACCTTCGATGTTAGTAGTAGTTGTGAAGGTGAGGAGAAAGAAAAAATGTTACGGTGTTGGAAGGAAGTTTCTAAGGTACTATTGTATCTCATGGAATGTGATGGACAGGGCAAAGGTAGTTTTATTATTAATCATGGATGAAAGTAAATTGAGAATATTATCTTGGAACATTAATGGATTAAAAACTAGAGCGGTGGATGTACACTATTATACTCTTAGAGAGGATATTGACATAGTAGCACTCCAGGAAACTGGGGATAGGGATGGTAGCATACTGAGGCTAAATGGCTATAGAGGCTTTCACTTATATGCTGGTGGAGGAACTAGGGGGGTCTCATGTTATGTCAAAAGTACCATACCTGCCGAGATAACTGGAATCCCTCAGAGATATAGAGGTATTGAAAGTATTAGCTTGCGGATACAATTAAAGGACCGAGAGTTAAATTTCATTAATCTATACATCTCTGATAGCTCCCTTGATTTACGATACTTGCCAGATTCCTTCTTTTCTGAAGATACACTTGTGGTAGGGGATTTTAATGCCAGACATCCAGCTCTAGGATCAAGGGGTAAAGCAAATAGGAATGGTTGCAGATGGTACCAGTTTTTGCAGGAACATGAAGATGTTCAACTGCTGGGCGAGCCCTCTCCTACTCATTTGAGGGGAGGGAGATTAGATTATGCTTGTTTAATAAATGCTGAGGGCATAGAGGGGAATTGTCTTACTGTGGATGAAATGCTAAGTGATCATTTTGCATTACAAATACAGCTTAAACTAGATAAAAAGCATGCCTGCCTTCAGAGGAAAAGGTTAAAGTTTAATGAGGGAGAATTAAGGGGTCTTCTTGGCCGTATTAAGTCTTGGTATGATACTTATAAGCCGGTTTCGGCAGAAGCATTTTATGAAGATTTAATTAAGGAGGTAGATGTATTTAATGCAACATTGAACCGGAAACCATCTAGTATAAAAGGCATCCCCCCAGAAAAGAAAATTATACACATGACAAGATGCTTAAGGGGTGGACATTAACAATGAGGAGAGCTCACAGGGATTGGAATAGGAATGGTAGGACTGAGGAAGAGAAGAATGCTTTACTGGCAGTTGCTAGGCTGTGTGGGGAGAAGAGAAAGGAAATTAGGAGCAAGTATTGGCAGGAATTTGCAGAGAAAGTTGGGAGTAACAGAAACTTGAAGGAAATCTGGCAAGACGTAAATAAAATAAGGGGTAAAAAGCACAATTTTGTTGCACATCCAGACCCGCAAGGAATTGCAAATGGGCTCGTAACTAAATGGGCGGAAGCTGCCAAACTTAGTTCATTACCCGCTGTAACGAGAGAGTCATTAGATTCTTGGAAAGATCTAAGAAAGGATTTTATACTTATAACAGGTAACAGTGGTGATGTCACTTGCACAGGTATTACCAGAGAAGAACTAATAACGGCGATTAAAGTTGGGAAATCTACCGCACCTGGGGAGGATGGAGTAACTTATGAAATACTTAATGAACTTGCCACTATGACGAAAAGCCCACTTTTAGACCTCTTTAATATTAGTTATAAAGAGGGCAGTATTCCCAGTAAATGGAAAAAAGCTATGATCATCCCTATCCCTAAAGCCAATGGAGAGTATAGACCTGTGTCTTTAACCTCGTGTTTTTGTAAAATGATGGAGAGGATCATTTTAAATAGACTTTTATATATAATAGGTGATCAGCTGTCTAGTAATTTGTTCGGGTTCCTCAAAGGAAAAAGTACCTCTGATTGTATTATTAAATGTCTAGCTAATGAAAATGATTATTATAGAATTTTCATTGATTTACAAGGAGCTTTTGATAAAGCCAACAAAGAGGTTATTTTATATGAATTAGCTAGTCTTGGTGTTAAAGGGAAATTATTGCGCTGGATAGGGGATTATCTTTACGAAAGGAAGGCTCAGGTGTGGTATCAAGGTTGTATGTCAGGTGTGAGGTCTTTTGAACTCGGCACACCTCAGGGAGGAGTGTTGAGTCCCACCCTGTTTAATGTACTAATGAATAAGATAGCATCTGAGAGATACTTAAATGGGGTAACTCCGATCATATATGCCGATGATATTTTGTTTCAGGGCAAAGATATTTCAAAGGTTCAAACAGTGTTGGACAATTTCGGAAACCTGTGTCACCATATGGGATTGGTGGTTAATGAAAACAAAACTAAGTTTGAATGTAGAAGTCGGAGCCCCATTGTTTTGAAAATAAACGATAAAAATATAGAGAGAGTTAATATATATAAATATTTAGGCATATATGTTGGATATACCCATGAGAGTTTGGAAGCTGAGATGAACAGACTGTTGGGTCAATGTCGGAAGAGATTACAACCTCTGAAGGCTTTGGCATGCTGTGGAAAGGGAGTGGGAGTCCCTGTGCTACGAATGTTATACTTGAGTACTGTAAGATCTCTTATTGATTATGCTGCACCTGTCATTTCTTGTTTTGGTAAAGGTAGGATGGGCAAGTTGGAGAAGGTACAAAATGAAGCAATGAAAATTATCTTAGGATGCCCAAGAAATGCTATGAATGAGATAATGAGGATGGAGTTGAATCTGCAGAGTATTGGGGATAGAATTTCAGAGATAAATGTAGCCTCTGCCATTAGATTAATGAGAGGTGGGGGAGCTAATGAATTAATCCTCTCGGTTCAAAAGGTGGGAAGTAGTGAACAGTGTATGATGAAGAAGAGAGTATATATGAATAAATTATGTTATAATGTTATAAAGTATGATGTTATTACAGAGTGTATTGCTGTGCCCAAGAGAAAATTTACACCACCATGGGAGGATTGTAATGTAGATGTAGTAATTACTCCCTTGCATAAGAAAAAAAAGTATGTATGAAATAGGAGAGCTGAGGGCAACATATGATTGTATAATTCGACAACTGCCTACGGAAAACACTCTACATGTATATTGTGATGGGTCAGTAGCTAGGGATGGGAAGGCAGGATGTGGAGTCTTGATCAGGGAGTACACTGACATCGGCACTGTAGATACTGTTATTGGACGCCGCTTAACTGACAATGTCTCTTCAACGCAGGCTGAACTCCAAGGAGTATTAGCAGGATTACAGGAAGTAGTCAAATGTGGTAAAAATGCTTGCTTCTTTATTGACAGCAGAGGAGCGTTAGAGTCTTTAAATAGCAGACGCCCAGTATATCAGAATATTGTGATAGAGTGTAGAGAGAATGTTAAGAGACTAGAAAAAACTGGGTATGAAGTAAGATTCATGTGGATCCCTTCACATGTGGGAATACTGTTGAATGAGGTAGTTGATGACATAGCGAAGAGAGCCACTGAAAAAACTCTTGTTGATGTTGTATGTCAGTTAACCTTGAAACAAATAAAAACAAGACTCAAGGTGATTCAGGAGGGTGAAGAAATGATAAAGAGAATGGCATTGGTGGACAGTAGTAACACACTTAAGAATTATTCAATAATAAATACAAATTCGTCCTTCACTTATGGTAAAGGAAAGTCTACTTGGAAGGATTCAATTTACATGAGATTACGATTAGGATATAAATATATCTGGCAATACGGTGTCGATGTCAGTGAAAAAGATAAGGAGTGTAAATTATGTAGCATGCCGTACGCCCACACCTTAGAACATTATGTATTAGAGTGTCACCTTATTGAAAAATATAGAAATAAGGAAATAAATAGTGTACCACATCAAATTGTTTGGATGTGTGATAATGGTATGATAGACAGTATACTTAGGAGCTACAAGAATTTTGCCCCGAGAGTGTAACAATTATATGCTGTACTTACTATATAAACCTGCAATGTTAAATGGGATTCTTGTAATGTTATTTGTCTATTTGTACTCACTAAATTTGTGCGCCCCTTGAGGGACTTGAAGTAGAGGGGGGTAGAAATAGCCTAAGCTACTCTATCCCTTTGAGATGTATTTATTGCTTATCTCAATAAACATACTTGAACTTGAGATTTATAGCTTAAATGCTTTAAAAATATTAAAAGAGAGAAATAGTGTTATATCAAAACAATGTTAAATTAGATTACTGAAAAGTTTAATAATATGTAATTTATTTAATATTTTAAAATTATTCTAAGATTTTTATATAAATATATTAAGAAATTTCTAAAAAATTTTAATTTTTTATATATCATCAGTTTGCTTATTAATTTGTTTTTTTAAATATATTTTTAATGCTAATAATTAAACATTTAGTTTCTTCTTGTTTTTAAAGAAATATTTTTATGTTTACTTTCTTCTGTACAGAAATTTCAAATCATCTGTGGCTTTCATTTTCTATGGTGCTTTACAGGGGTAACTTCTCTGTTTGCAAAATATCTACCAACGAATCTTAATTCAAGTTTTAAAAGCTTAAAGCTTACAACTACTGAATAGACTTATATTGGGAAAACATTTAAAATAAAATTGGATGATGTGACTTTCATAGACTAAATACATTGCATAATAATGGTTTTAGGCATTGTATGTACAATGCTATCTATCTATAAATTCATCATTGTTTGTATCACACCTTGTATGTATGTACTTTACCTGAATAAACATTTGAATTTGAATTTTAATCTTAATTTTAATAACATTTATGATTTACAAGAAACTTGGGATCGGTAGTACAGTTGGATTCATTCCCGACTTACACTCCGGAGTCCCAAGGCGGGACAGAAATGGTTGGAGACGTTTCCTGTCACCAAACTCGTCTGTTCACCCTGCAGTAAACAAGTACCTCGGAGTTAGGCAACTTTTTATGTGTTGCCTGCTGTGGAAGCTCAGTAGTTCATCCTTAAGGGGCCGGGACACTTAAAAACATTCGAATTTAATAAAAATTACTTGAAAATGTTATACAAATGTCCAATTATTTGGCAACAGCGCCGTGAAAAATTTCATTCCAATATGTTATGAAATATATTTCATATGTATATTTGATGAAATCGTAAGAAGCTAGGCCGCCATCTGACTGAAGATAATCAGGCCCCAGAGGTGGAAAATCGGTCCCTAAGAGAAGACATTGTAGTGTATTATAAAAATACATTCAGTCAGGCTTACAAGAAGGATGAGAAGGCGATAGGAGACATAAATGACAGGAATTGCAAACCTTGCAGTAAAAACGCAAGGATGGGACCAATCATTTATTATAACAACTCTCGTACATCTTCCCTCATTATGATAAATAACATCTCGGCCTTCTCTGACAAACTGAGGTGTACCAATGTAGTGTATCATTACAAATGCAACTCTGGAGACTGGGCACTCGAAAATATAAGTTAAATTGGACACACGACGAATACATTGACCCTTCGCCGTTCTCAACGAATAAGGGGGTTTAGGTGAATCGTAGAGTGAGGTGTTCCCACGCGTATATATGTATAGATTTCTCCTTGTAAGCCTCTACTCATCCATGGGAGACATTTCCCGTCACGCAGGGTGCAGTCGCACCTCCACAGATCTCCAGTATCAGCTCTTGATACTGGTGATGGCTCAAAAGGGCCACCACTTACGGGCTATTCATGCCCGTGCCACCTTTTGCGTGGCTTCATCTTCATTTTAACATATTCTCACGGGAGACATCTCCCGTCACGCTGGGTGCAGTCGCACCTCCACAGATCTCCAGTATCAGCTCTTGATACTGGGAATGGCTTAAAACCACTTACGGGCTATTCATGCCTGTGCCACCTTTTGGGTGGCTTCATCTTCATCTTAACACATTCACAAGGGAGACATCTCCCATCATGCAGGGTGCATTCGCACCTCCACAGATCTCCAGTATCAGCTCTTGATACTGGGAATGGCTTAAAACCACTTACGGGCTATTCATGCCCGTGCCACCTTTTGGGTGGCTTAATCTTCATCAATCAATCAATCTTGTAAGCCACCATCTGGTCACCACTTGGTCCGGGAGACATCTCCCGTCACGCAGGGTGCAGTCGCGCCTCCACAGATCTCCAGTATCAGCTCTTGATACTGGTAATGGCTCAAAAGGGCCACCACTTACGAGCTATTCATGCCCGTGCCACCTTTTGGGTGGCTTCATCTTCATCTTCTTCATCTGTTTAAAACACGGGAGACATCTCCCGTCACGCAGGGTGCAGTTGCACCTCCACAGATCTCCAGTATCATCTATTGATACTGGTGATGGCTCAAAAGGGCCACCACTTACCAATTCATGCCCGTGCCACCTATTGGGTGGCTTCATCTTCATCTTAACACAAGGGAGGGATGTCAAGGGAGACATCTCCCATCATGCAGGGTGCATTCTCACCTCCACAGATCTCCAGTATCAGCTCTTGATACTGGTAATGGCTTAAAATGGCCACCACTTACGGGCTATTCATGCCCGTGCCACCTTTTGGGTGGCTTAATCTTCATCATCATCATCTTGTAAGCCGACCATCTGGTCACCACTTGGTCCGGGAGACATCTCCCGTCACGCAGGGTGCAGTCGCACCTCCACTGATCTCCAGTATCAGCTCTTGATACTGGTAATGGCTCAAAAGGGCCACCACTTACGGGCTATTCATGCCCGTGCCACCTTTTGGGTGGCTTAATCTTCATCAATCAATCAATCTTGTAAGCCACGGGAGACATCTCCCGTCCACGAGGCTAACCATAGCCCGTGCTTCTTGCCCCGCTCCTGTGCCAGGTAAGTTACGGGCTCACCATAGCCCGTGCTACTTGGATCTTGTTCCAAGTAGCTGAATCTCTAACAACAACAACCTTGTAAGCCACAGAGACGGCACCACTCCCGTGCCAGGTAAGTCCACAACGGGCTCACCATAGCCCGTGCTACTTGGAACTTATTGTTCCAAGTAGCGAATCTTAAACAACAAACACCTTGTAAGCCCAATGGGGAGGCCGTGCTTCTTGCCCCGCTCCTGTGCCAGGTAAGTTACGGGCTCACCATAGCCCGTGCTACTTGGAACTTTTAGTTCCCAGTAGCTGAATCTTGAACAACAACAACAACCTTGTAAGCACCACCGGAGATGTTGTCCCGTCACACAGGGTGCAGTCGCACCTCCACAGATCTCCAGTATCAGCTCTTGATACTGGTAATGGCTCAAAAGGGCCACCACATACGGGCTATTCATGCCCGTGCCACCTTTTGGGTGGCTTAATCTTCATCAATCAATCAATCTTGTAAGCACAGCCCCCACAGCACCGCTCCTGTGCCAGGTAAGTCCACTACGGGCTCACCATAGCTCGTGCTACTTGCCACGCTCCTGTGCCAGGTAAGTTACGGGCTCACCATAGCCCGTGCTACTTGGAACTTGTTCCGAGTAGCTGAATCTGTAACAACAACAACAACCTTGTAAGCATCACCATTTGGTCCACGGGAGACATCTCCCGTCATGCAGGGTGCAGTCGCACCTCCACAGATCTCCAGTATCAGCTCTTGATACTGGTAATGGCTCAAAAGGGCCACCACTTACGGGCTATTCATGCCCGTGCCACCTTTCGGGTGGCTTAATCTTCATCAATCAATCAATCTTGTAAGCATATACAGGCAGTCAGATCAGTGATCGACTATACCGTACGTGCACTCTCAAGTCTATCACGCCAACAGTGGAAAAAACTTGAAGTTGCCCAAAACAATGTTATGAGAGCCGCACTGGGAGCCCCCATGTGGACCAGGCTTGAAACTCTTAGACTAGAGACGGGTTTGCCCTCTCTTCAAGAAAGAATATCACAAATAACAGCTGCAATTATCAGTAAGATAATTATTTCTCCTGATCCAATCCCAGTACGGCAGGCCTTGGTGGTTGGACTTGGCCAAAACAATGGAAACTTTTGGGCTGCCAGAGCAGATAATGTCCTAAATAGATTATATTTAAACAGCATGATTCTTGATAGAGAGGGTGATCAACCACACCCAAACTACACTTCTTCCGCACCATGGGAAGAGCCTACTTTCAAAATAGTAATAGAAAGTCTCCCAATGAAAAAGGCTGCTTATGATCCAACAATCCTCAGGCGCATTATAGAAAAGCAAATGTATAGCATTGCAGTAGCCGGAGCCACCCACATCTTCACAGACGGATCGGTGGACACAGGATAGCCAGCAGAGTGCTGGCTCTGCTCTTTGCACGCCAGCGTACAGGCATACTGGAGACTGGGAGGACTAGTATCATCAACCCAAACTGAGCTGTTTGCCATTGTAGCGAGTTAATCTTATACTCGCTCCATTATCTCATTATCTTAATAGCATAACTAATTACAGAAGCTATAATTCTATCCCTATTTACAGGTAACGGTTTTTCCACCCTCCTATTTTACTGTGAGGTGTAGTAACAATCGACCCAAGACCTACAGCTTCGACACAGAGCAGGCAGCAGACTACGACTTCATCCAGCTACAACGCTCTCCCACATAGAGCTCCGCGACTCCGGCCACACTCAGCTCTCTGCTCTGCTCCAGGCTTCGTCACAACGTCTACGACACTGCTGTATCCAGGACTACTAAATAAACTCACTAAACTCTGTTGTTACGACCCTGGGTTCTTCAGTGGAAACCAGAGGTCAAAATTTAACTAAATAAGCTACGTTAGAGTAGTAAATCGCAACTCGATGCGTCTTTGTTTGTATCTTCCCTGCCAGACGTAAGACTATTCTTGTTTCTCAAAGAGCATTTAAAGACTGAGCTGGGGGTTGATTATTAAATAATAACATAGGCACCAACTATGTTTACTAATACTTTCTAATCATTTGTAAAGTAAACCTGAGTAAACTTGGTATAGGGCTGCGGTACGATTAGTTGAGCAGTCTGCCGGTAGCAGCCAGCTGGGGGGAAGGAGAGGGAGACTCGATCTTTTTTCTGAGCTGGAGTGGTGTGGACAAGATCCTCCTACCCTTCCTCTTCGTTTCCTTATTTCTGTGTCTTGTTCAAGATAAGTACCAACTGAGTTATTATTCCATGTCTGGCATACTCATGTTCTATGTGTAGAGTAGTATATTTTGTGTGTAGTAGGTGTTTTTAGAGTTTATATTACTAGTTATTCTAAAGGGGCTTCCATTGGAACCACGTGGTCCCCCTACCCTAAGCTGACTCTAAATTCAAGTTATTCAATAGTAGAGCTTTACCCTAGCTTGTGTTTTATTTATTTATTTATTTATTTATTTATTTATTTATGCATATACAAGAATGTACATAAGGAATGTGAGGATACAAATATGGTAATTACAGTCTTGTAAAGCCACTAGCACGTGCAGCGTTTCGGGCAGGTCCTTAATCTAAGAAAATTTTAAGGAGGTAAATACTTGCAAAATTTATAGACAAAAAATGATAACAGTTACATGAAATGAAAAAAAGAAGATGAGAGAAAATTGTAGGTACAGTATATTAAAGCACATAGGTAGCTAAGATTGATTGCAATGACAGCTTGAATGGTAGTTGACAAAAATCGGTAGGCACAATACAGCAGAAACAATATAAGATCAGTTGTATCCAGACCACGGTTGTGTGCGGTCGCTAGGTTGGCGCTCTTGGCGTCCGCTGATTGGTGGGAGGTGGAGGATTGCCCCACACTCTTCGTTTTTGCACGTGGTGATACAGGATATTGTGCATTTGTTCTCGATTATTGACAGCGTCGAAGAAATGGCTGAGGCGTTATGCCTAAGTGGTAGTGAGGAGGACAGACAAGATGATAATCGACCGTTTGAACTAGTAGTGAACAAAAAGAAACGGAGAAATAATAACAGACAGCGAGACAGTGAGAGTGACGATGAGATTGCAAAGAGACCAAAGAATGAGACCCTACTCAGCAAGACTCAAGACAAGCAAGACAAGACAAGAAGGAAGAGGCTGTTGTTACCTACAACATGCCAATTGAATTTCCACCAAAAGCTAGAGTGGACGGTACGTCTAGCTAAACAATGTTTGGAATACGAACCACTTTTCAAGGAGGGTCTTCACCGGTTCAGTTGGGACTGAACAGGCCGTGGAACGCCTCACGACGGTTGGTTTTGAGAATGTAGTGATGGTTCCTCCAGAAGAAGGTATGTTGCACACAAAGATCATAGTTTTCAAGTTTCCAACTTATTTGGATCCTGACTGTCTTCTTCTTAACAATGATAATGTTGTCTGGGCAAAGAGGAACAGTGTTCGTGGTGACAAACGAAGCCAGGTTGTTGCCTTGGTAAAGGGAGAGGCGCCGGAGAAAATTTTTGTGCAAGGACTAGGCTATAGGAACGTTGCAAATTACGTTGAGGAGCCCATACTGTGCATGAAGTGTTCACGTTGGGGACATATGGCATGGAAATGCCAGTTTGACCTCAGGTGTTGGTATTGTGGGAAAAATCACGACTCGCGAGAGTGTAGAGTCAAGATTGAAAGAAGTGAAAAAATCATCCCATTTTGTTGCAACTGTCGAGGCAGCCACAATGCTGGTTCCTCTCTATGCCCCATGAAGCCTCATCTGAAAGAGACTAGAACAGGTCCTACAAGCAGGATAGATGTATCCTCGCAGCAAGGAAAAATTGTGCAAGAGGAACATGGAGGAAACAGTTGGAAGCGAACGGCAGCCCCTATGATCAATGTGTGGGAAAAAGGGACGGAGAAAGTAAAGGCGAGCTTAGGGAAAGTACATCATGCAGTGGAAAAACTGAAACCTTGTGAGGACAAGGTTCAGGACAATATGGTCACCTCTGAGGTTGGTAATCAAATTTTGGAGTATCTAAAAAAACTAGATAAGAGGATTGAGGCATTGGAAAAATTGGCTATGGAAGGTGGACGGGGTAAAGATGGTGGTGAAACAGGACGTGTAATTGAAAGTAAAACGAGACGTGAAATGGAAAGTGAAACGTGCGTAGAAGAAAGTAATGATGTGCATGAGGTAACGATGATAGAGGATAGTCAGGAGAATACACTTTCTAGTAGTGTTAGCGGTGTTCAACCTCCTGTTGTGACAAATGTTGAAAGAACGGTTAAAGTAAAACGGGTTACAGAAATAACAAAAAAATAGATATGAAAAATATTACCTTCGATGTTAGTAGTAGTTGTGAAGGTGAGGAGAAAGAAAAAATGTTACGGTGTTGGAAGGAAGTTTCTAAGGTACTATTGTATCTCATGGAATGTGATGGACAGGGCAAAGGTAGTTTTATTATTAATCATGGATGAAAGTAAATTGAGAATATTATCTTGGAACATTAATGGATTAAAAACTAGAGCGGTGGATGTACACTATTATACTCTTAGAGAGGATATTGACATAGTAGCACTCCAGGAAACTGGGGATAGGGATTGAAATTGAAATAAGTTTATTGAGGTAAAATACACACAAAGGGATGAGGTAGCTCAAGCTATTCTCACCCCGTTCAGTACAACGTGTTAATATATACATAGACACACATCACAAATAAACACATTACCAAACATTCTGAGAGGTAAAAATATACATTTCCTCCCTCACAAGGAGTATGGTATCAGACGTACACACAAATACTTTTATGACCTAGGTATACTGTATAGACAATTTGCAAGACACCTGCAGATAATTCAACAAAATATTACAATCTTGGTGCAAAATTCTTATATCTCTCAAGAATATCATCAACCTTTCCGTTGTGACACATCCAGGCTATTTGTTCAGGAACAGTCCTTATCTCAGTGTTTCTATATACACTAATCAACGGACAATCAAGAATATAATGGGCAAGGGTGTGAGACCTTAACATACCACATAGTTTACACTTCGTGTCATTACCATGAACATCTATCCCATATTCCCAGTAATATTTGTACCCAAGCCTGAGCCGCATGTACACAGAGTCACTCCAAGCATTTCTCCTTTTACCATAAGTGAAATGGGTGTTTTGACTCACATACATGTAGTGTTGCATGGTTTGACTACTCTCATACATTATCTCTCTCCTCTCCACTCCCGCCTGTGCCTGAATATTTCTGATTTTGCTTCTTATTTGTCTCATTGTGAATTCACATTCAATGTCAACTTGTGGTTTTGATGTGGCACGTTTGGCCAAGTCATCCGCCACCTCGTTGAGCACTATTCCAACATGAGATGGAATCCACATGAATTTCACACTATAACCTTTCAGCTGTATCTCAGTTATTCTTCTCTTACAGTCCTCCACTATAGACATGAAGACTGGGTTTCTACTGTTTAAGGACTCCAGTGCTCCTCGGCTATCGACAAATACAAAAACATTTTTGTCGTCATGACGTACTTCCTCCAAACACGCCAGAATGGCCTGCAGTTCAGCTTGTGTGGATGATATATAATTACTAAGCCGGAGTTCAATTATCCTGTCCACAGTCCCAAACTCCGTATAATCCCTTATTAGGACACCACACCCTGCCCTGCCATCCTCCGCCACCGACCCGTCGCAATATACATGTAAACTGTTGCCTCTTGGTAACCGAGATATCATGCTTCCATACAAACACCGTAATTGTCCCGGTTCATGATGAATCTTTTTCACCTTGAGGGGTACAATTTCGACGTCTATTTTCTGTACTTTCCAGGGAGCAGACATATTACACTTTCGAGAGGGTTTACAGCAGTCAAGTACGTCGTATTCCCTGAGGTCATGAGCTAATCCTCTCGTATAGCGAGTCTCCCTCAGTTTCCTGGAAGTGTGTACGTCACTCAAGCAGGTCTGAACGCTCTCAAACAGCTTATCCCCTCCTTTTCTCCGCATGAAACGAATAGATACTCTAGTGTTAATGTCACGGACTCTATCACACACACTCTGTAAATTTAATTCCATTCTCATTATTTCAATCATTGCATTTCTTTGACATCCAAGAATAATCCTCATAGCCTCGTTCTGTATCAGCTCTATTTTTTGAATTCTGCCTTGGCCTGTGTAAGACAATACGGGTGCTGCATAGTCTATCAGGGATCGAACAGTGCTTATGTATAACATCCGCAAGATAGGTACCACAACACCTTTACCAGAAAAAGCCAGTGCTTTTAGAGGATGCAGACGGGCTTTACATAAGGTGCTGATATGATTTATTTCAGCATTTTTACTCTCACATGTGTATCCAACATACATGCCCAGATACTTGTACTTCTGTACACGGCTCAGTTCCACACCATTTAGAGTAAGTGTTATATTTCTTCGTTTCCTATACTCGTATTTGGTTTTATCTGCATTTATAACTAAGCCTAACTTGTGACAGGTTGTACCAAGTATGTTAAGAGCATCTTGAATTTTGTTCCCAGAAGTGCCTTGTATAAGAATGTCATCAGCATATATGATCGTCGTGACCCCTGGAGGATACATCTCTGATGCTAATCTGTTCATTAATACATTGAATAAGGTGGGACTTAATACTCCCCCTTGTGGGGTACCTAACTGAAACCTCCGTTCCTCAGACATGTATCCCTGGTAATACACCTGACCTTTTCTGCCTTGCAGGTAATCCCTTATCCAGTGTAGCAATCTCCCTGTTATTCCCAGATTGGCTAATTCGTATAAGATTACTTCCCCATTGGCTTTATCAAACGCTCCTTGTAGATCAACAAAAACTCTACAATTGTCATCCACATTAGACAAACACTTTAAGAGACAATCCGCAGTACTTTTGCCTTTGATAAAACCAAAGAGATCATTGGACATGTTATCACCTACAAGGTAGAGTAGCCTATTTAACAAAATCCTTTCCATCATTTTACAAAAGCAGGATATTAAGGAGACAGGTCTGTAGCCTCCGTTTGACTTAGGGATAGGAATGATGACAGCCTCTTTCCATTTTCTTGGTAACTTTCCCTCTCTATAACTCATATTAAACAAATCAAGTAAGGGATTAGGTTTCATACCGGCTAAATAATTAAGTATGTCATACGTTACTCCATCTTTTCCCGGAGCAGTGGAGCTGCCACTTTTTATAGCATCCAGTAGCTCATCGTGGGTTATCTCAGTGCATGCTATAGATCTTGTATTTAAGGCACATAAAGTTACTCCATTTCTAATATTTTCCCATGACTCAATGGTGACTCTCGTGTCTGCAGGTAAGGACTCCATACCAGCAGCACTTGCCCATTTATCTACTAACTCATTAGCAACTTTCCCTGGATCTGAGTGAGCAATGAATTTAGTCTTACAACCCCTGACTTTATTTACTGCTCTCCATATGTCTTTAAGGTTCTTAGTATTACCAATGGCCTGAGCAAAGTCTTGCCAGTATCTGTCCCGCGCCTCCTTCCTCACCTGACTGCATTCCCTAGCCACTTCCAACATTGTATTTTTCTCTTCATCCCTCATTCCATTTTTTAACCATGCTTTATGCGCACCCCGTAGCATTCTCTCCCATCCCTTGACTTGCTGATCATTGGAATATTTAAATTTCTTAGGTCCGTGCGTCTTGCTTCCCCTGCCCCCGTTATTTTCCCTCTGTACTAATTTCTCTATGTTCTCGACCATGTCCTCGTAAAAACTATCAACGCAGAGCGGCGTGTAATGTTGATACCAATCTCCCATATTTTTAATAAAATAATTTTTCATATCTTTCTTAATATTTAGCCTTTTCCTTTGAAAGTGGACTTGTTTTTTCCCCAGTGGTAATTCAACGTTCAAGGCAAAGTGGTCACTAAGTAGTTCCCGAACAACCCGAGCCTCCCCCATAATCCCCTGAGAGTTTAAAACGCAGGCATAGTCAAGCCGTCCTCCCCTGATGTGAGTTGGTTCATTGTTTCCCAATAGACAGGTATCTGGATGATCTTGTAGAAACTGTAACCACTTGACCCCATTAGTATTAATACTACCCACTGTCCCAAGGCTTGTGTGCCGAGCATTAAGGTCCCCAATGACCAGTGAAGGATTAGTATAAATGCAGTCAGGTAAATAGTTAGCGTCGAAGCAGTTCCTGGATACATACAAATTAACTACAATAAATTCCCCTTCCCTTAATGATAATTTAACACAGACACTCTCTATACCTTGCGTTTTTGATAGCGGTTCTACTAACTCTGCTGGTATGGAGTTCTTAACATAAATCGACGTGCCTCTGATGTTATTTGCAGCGAAGAGGTGAAACCCTTTATAGCCATTTAATTTCAATAATCCTTCATTCCTATCCCCTGTCTCCTGGAGAGCTACAACATCAATATCATTTCCCATCACATAACAATGAACATCTGTAACCCTGTTTCTCAAACCATTAACATTCCATGACAACACTTTCAGTCTAGGGTGATCCATTATTAATCAATTCATTGCCTAAGTCATCCCCAATAAGTTCACTAAATGATAGCCATACCTTGTATAACATCTCCCACCTCCTCCCAAGTTCACCAGTAAAAGCGACATTGCGATTCTCAAGAGATTTTTTCAGCCCTGAGATGTCCATTATTGGCCCAAATGATTCCTTCATTTTATGTGTAATTATAGGGTTCTTCCTTTCACTACGACTACCATCATTCACACACACTTCACTTTCCTTCATTTCATCACTCAATATTTCATTTTTGTCCTCAACCACTATATCCTGACTATCCTTCACCGTTTTGTGATTTTCCTTGACCTCCTGAACGTTTAATTTAGCCTCGATGGACTCGATTCTCTGCCCCAGATTTTGGAGGAACTCACCAACTTTTTTAAGTTCAGCCCACACTTCCTTGACCATATTATTATGACCCTCTCTCTGAGCCACAGTAGCCACCTCACTCACCGTTACACTGTCACTGCCGGAGTCCTGAGTGGTGGCGTGGCTGCTTGTTGCTGGAGCCTGCCTAAGTAAAGGTGACTCCTTTACCCACGCATTCGTCCGGTTCACTGGCACTGTTTGGGGCAGACTGTTTTGCTGTGCTCCCGGTGTCTGGGTAAGAGCTCTTGCTTGCTCTGTAACATTCACCGGCCGGAGAACACCCATACTCGGCCTCTTGCTACACACAGCCGAGCTCGCATTGTGAACACCTCCACAGTTGCAGCATCTGGGAACTATTTTCTCACCCAGATTCAGTCTGTTTCTACACACAGTAGAGAGGTGAGACTTTCCGCAGAAACGACATCGTGGATCATTTTGACATCTCCAGGATTTATGCCCCCATCTGCAGCATTTCAGGCATATTATGGGCTCTTCCACATACTTTGCTACATGCCTGTAGCCAGCCCCGGTGATGAACACTTTTTCGGGTACGTCACCTCTCACTAGAGCCACCACCTGACTCCTAGCTTCACCTTTAATAAGGTGACGCTTGGCCCACACAAATCGTTGGTCGTCGAGTATAAACTCGGGGTCCAGAATCTGAGGGTATTTATAGATAATTACCTTCGTCAGCTTCTCGTTCCCCTCCGGTATTTCCATAAGAATTCCATCGTATCCTTGCTGGGTAAGATACTCCACTGCCTCCATAGAACCTACCGTTAAGTAAGGTCTGTTTACACCTTCCTTCAGCAGGGGCTCGAACTTGCGGTGTTCTCTTCCGAGTTTGACGGTCCACAGCAGCTTCTGATGATAGGCCAGCGTGCATGAGGCAGGGAAGAGAAGCCTCCATCTCCGCTGATCCTCACCTTCCTGACATCGTTCCGTCCGTTTGTCTGCATCAGTCTCGGCGTCGTTCTTCATTCTTTTATCGTTTCCGTTAAGTGTATTACTGTCCACACTACGCCTTGCCTCCTGTCTTCTTCGTTTCTTCTTATTCCTTGTCAGAACTTCTAGATACTCGCCCTCCTCGTCTGACTGGCTGCTTTCAGGGTCCATGTTAATAACGCCGTGAGAAGTAGCCATGTCTTCTGGTGACTGAGTCTCCATCTCAGTACCCAGCATGGGGGGAGGGGGGGGGGAAGGTGCGGAGCAGGTATCTTGACCCGACCGCGTCCCAGGTAAGACTGGGGATAGGGATGGTAGCATACTGAGGCTAAATGGCTATAGAGGCTTTCACTTATATGCTGGTGGAGGAACTAGGGGGGTCTCATGTTATGTCAAAAGTACCATACCTGCCGAGATAACTGGAATCCCTCAGAGATATAGAGGTATTGAAAGTATTAGCTTGCGGATACAATTAAAGGACCGAGAGTTAAATTTCATTAATCTATACATCTCTGATAGCTCCCTTGATTTACGATACTTGCCAGATTCCTTCTTTTCTGAAGATACACTTGTGGTAGGGGATTTTAATGCCAGACATCCAGCTCTAGGATCAAGGGGTAAAGCAAATAGGAATGGTTGCAGATGGTACCAGTTTTTGCAGGAACATGAAGATGTTCAACTGCTGGGCGAGCCCTCTCCTACTCATGTGAGGGGAGGGAGATTAGATTATGCTTGTTTAATAAATGCTGAGGGCATAGAGGGGAATTGTCTTACTGTGGATGAAATGCTAAGTGATCATTTTGCATTACAAATACAGCTTAAACTAGATAAAAAGCATGCCTGCCTTCAGAGGAAAAGGTTAAAGTTTAATGAGGGAGAATTAAGGGGTCTTGTTGGCCATATTAAGTCTTGGTATGATACTTATAAGCCGGTTTCGGCAGAAGCATTTTATGAAGATTTAATTAAGGAGGTAGATGTATTTAATGCAACATTGAACCGGAAACCATCTAGTATAAAAAGGCATCCCCCCAGAAAAGAAAATTATACACATGACAAGATGCTTAAGGGGTGGACATTAACAATGAGGAGAGCTCACAACGATTGGAATAGGAATGGTAGGACTGAGGAAGAGAAGAATGCTTTACTGGCAGTTGCTAGGCTGTGTGGGGAGAAGAGAAAGGAAATTAGGAGCAAGTATTGGCAGGAATTTGCAGAGAAAGTTGGGAGTAACAGAAACTTGAAGGAAATCTGGCAAGACGTAAATAAAATAAGGGGTAAAAAGCACAATTTTGTTGCACATCCAGACCCGCAAGGAATTGCAAATGGGCTCGTAACTAAATGGGCGGAAGCTGCCAAACTTAGTTCATTACCCGCTGAAACGAGAGAGTCATTAGATTCTTGGAAAGATCTAAGAAAGGATTTTATACTTATAGCAGGTAACAGTGGTGATGTCACTTGCACAGGTATTACCAGAGAAGAACTAATAACGGCGATTAAAGTTGGGAAATCTACCGCACCTGGGGAGGATGGAGTAACTTATGAAATACTTAATGAACTTGCCACTATGACGAAAAGCCCACTTTTAGACCTCTTTAATATTAGTTATAAAGAGGGCAGTATTCCCAGTAAATGGAAAAAAGCTATGATCATCCCTATCCCTAAAGCCAATGGAGAGTATAGACCTGTGTCTTTAACCTCGTGTTTTTGTAAAATGATGGAGAGGATCATTTTAAATAGACTTTTATATATAATAGGTGATCAGCTGTCTAGTAATTTGTTCGGGTTCCTCAAAGGAAAAAGTACCTCTGATTGTATTATTAAATGTCTAGCTAATGAAAATGATTATTATAGAATTTTCATTGATTTACAAGGAGCTTTTGATAAAGCCAACAAAGAGGTTATTTTATATGAATTAGCTAGTCTTGGTGTTAAAGGGAAATTATTGCGCTGGATAGGGGATTATCTTTACGAAAGGAAGGCTCAGGTGTGGTATCAAGGTTGTATGTCAGGTGTGAGGTCTTTTGAACTCGGCACACCTCAGGGAGGAGTGTTGAGTCCCACCCTGTTTAATGTACTAATGAATAAGATAGCATCTGAGAGATACTCAAATGGGGTAACTCCGATCATATATGCCGATGATATTTTGTTTCAGGGCAAAGATATTTCAAAGGTTCAAACAGTGTTGGACAATTTCGGAAACCTGTGTCACCATATGGGACTGGTGGTTAATGAAAACAAAACTAAGTTTGAATGTAGAAGTCGGAGCCCCATTGTTTTGAAAATAAACGATAAAAATATAGAGAGAGTTAATATATATAAATATTTAGGCATATATGTTGGATATACCCATGAGAGTTTGGAAGCTGAGATGAACAGACTGTTGGGTCAATGTCGGAAGAGATTACAACCTCTGAAGGCTTTGGCATGCTGTGGAAAGGGAGTGGGAGTCCCTGTGCTACGAATGTTATACTTGAGTACTGTAAGATCTCTTATTGATTATGCTGCACCTGTCATTTCTTGTTTTGGTAAAGGTAGGATGGGCAAGTTGGAGAAGGTACAAAATGAAGCAATGAGAATTATCTTAGGATGCCCAAGAAATGCTATGATTGAGATAATGAGGATGGAGTTGAATCTGCAGAGTATTGGGGATAGAATTTCAGAGATAAATGTAGCCTCTGCCATTAGATTAATGAGAGGTGGGGGAGCTAATGAATTAATCCTCTCGGTTCAAAAGGTGGGAAGTAGTGAAGAGTGTATGATGAAGAAGAGAGTATATATGAATAAATTATGTTATAATGTTATAAAGTATGATGTTATTACAGAGTGTATTGCTGTGCCCAAGAGAAAATTTACACCACCATGGGAGGATTGTAATGTAGATGTAGTAATTACTCCCTTGCATAAGAAAAAAAGTATGTATGAAATAGGAGAGCTGAGGGCAACATATGATTGTATAATTAGAAAACTGCCTACAGAAAACACTCTACATGTATATTGTGATGGGTCAGTAGCTAGGGATGGGAAGGCAGGATGTGGAGTCTTGATCAGGGAGTACACTGACATCGGCACTGTAGATACTGTTATTGGACGCCGCTTAACTGACAATGTCTCTTCAACGCAGGCTGAACTCCAAGGAGTATTAGCAGGATTACAGGAAGTAGTCAAATGTGGTAGAAATGCTTGCTTCTTTATTGACAGCAGAGGAGCGTTAGAGTCTTTAAATAGCAGACGCCCAGTATATCAGAATATTGTGATAGAGTGTAGAGAGAATGTTAAGAGACTAGAAAAAACTGGGTATAAAGTAAGATTCATGTGGATCCCTTCACATGTGGGAATACTGTTGAATGAGGTAGTTGATGACATAGCGAAGAGAGCCACTGAAAAAACTCTTGTTGATGTTGTATGTCAGTTAACCTTGAAACAAATAAAAACAAGACTCAAGGTGATTCAGGAGGGTGAAGAAATGATAAAGAGAATGGCATTGGTGGACAGTAGTAACACACTTAAGAATTATTCAATAATAAATACAAATTCGTCCTTCACTTATGGTAAAGGAAAGTCTACTTGGAAGGATTCAATTTACATGAGATTACGATTAGGATATAAATATATCTGGCAATACGGTGTCGATGTCAGTGAAAAAGATAAGGAGTATAAATTATGTAGCATGCCGTACGCCCACACCTTAGAACATTATGTATTAGAGTGTCACCTTATTGAAAAATATAGAAATAAGGAAATAAATAGTGTACCACATCAAATTGTTTGGATGTGTGATAATGGTATAATAGACAGTATATTTAGGAGCTACAAGAATTTTGCCCCAAGAATGTAACAATTATATGCTGTACTTGCTGTATGCAATGTTAAATGGGATTCTTGTACTGTTATACGTCTATTTGTACTCACTGAATTTGTGCGCCCCTTGAGGGACTTGAAGTAGAGGGGGGTAGAAATAGCCTAAGCTACTCTATCCCTTTGAGATGTATTTATTGCTTATCTCAATAAACATACTTGAACTTGAGATTTATAGCTTAAATGCTTTAAAAATATTAAAAGAGAGAAATATTTTTATATCAAAACAATGTTAAATTAGATTACTGAAAAGTTTTATAATATGTAATTTATTTAATATTTTAAAATTATTCTAAGATTTTTATATAAATATTTTAAGAAATTTCTAAAAAATATTAATTTTTTATATATCATCAGTTTGCTTATTAATTTGTTTTTTTAAATATATTTTTAATAATAATAATTAAACATTTAGTTTCTTCTTGTTTTTAAAGAAATATTTTTATGTTTACTTTCTTCTGTACAGAAATTTCAAATCATCTGTGGCTTTCATTTTCTATGGTGCTTTACAGGGGTAACTTCTCTGTTTGCAAAATATCTACCAACGAATCTTAATTCAAGTTTTAAAAGCTTAAAGCTTACAACTACTGAATAGACTTATATTGGGAAAACATTTAAAATAAAATTGGATGATGTGACTTTCATAGACTAAATACATTGCATAATAATGGTTTTAGGCATTGTATGTACAATGCTATCTATCTATAAATTCATCATTGTTTGTATCACACCTTGTATGTATGTACTTTACCTGAATAAACATTTGAATTTGAATTTTAATCTTAATTTTAATAACATTTATGATTTACAAGAAACTTGGGATCGGTAGTACAGTTGGATTCATTCCCGACTTACACTCCGGAGTCCCAAGGCGGGACAGAAATGGTTGGAGACGTTTCCTGTCACCAAACTCGTCTGTTCACCCTGCAGTAAACAAGTACCTCTGAGTTAGGCAACTTTTTATGTGTTGCCTGCTGTGGAAGCTCAGTAGTTCATCCTTAAGGGGCCGGGACACTTGAAAACATTCGAATTTAATAAAAATTACTTGAAAATGTTATACAAATGTCCAATTATTTGACAACAGCGCCGTGAAAAATTTCATTCCAATATGTTATGAAATATATTTCATATGTATATTTGATGAAATCGTAAGAAGCTAGGCCGCCATCTGACTGAAGATAATCAGGCCCCAGAGGTGGAAAATCGGTCCCTAAGAGAAGACATTGTAGTGTATTATAAAAATACATTCAGTCAGGCTTACAAGAAGGATGAGAAGGCGATACGAGACATAAATGACAGGAATTGCAAACCTTGCAGTAAAAACGCAAGGATGGGACCAATCATTTATTATAACAACTCTCGTACATCTTCCCTCATTATGATAAATAACATCTCGGCCTTCTCTGACAAACTGAGGTGTACCAATGTAGTGTATCATTACAAATGCAACTCTGGAGACTGTGCACTCGGAAATATAAGTTAAATTGGACACACGACGAATACATTGACCCTTCGCCGTTCTCAACGAATAAGAGGGTTTAGGTGAATCGTAGAGTGAGGTGTTCCCACGCGTATATATGTATAGATTTCTCCTTGTAAGCCCTTGACCATCTGGTCACCATTTGGTCCGGGAGACATCTCCTGTCACGCAGGGTGCAGTCGCACCTCCACAGATCTCCAGTATCATCATCTATTGATACTGGTGATAGCTCAAAAGGGCCACCACTTACGAGCTATTCATGCCTGTGCCACCTTTTGGGTGGCTTCATCTTCATCTTAACACATCCACCAGGGAGACATCTCCCGTCATGCAGGGTGCATTCGCACCTCCACAGATCTCTAGTATCAGCTCTTGATACTGGTAATGGCTTAAAATGGCCACCACTTACGGGCTATTTATGCCCGTGCCACCTTTTGGGTGGCTTCATCTTCATCTTAACACATTCACAAGGGAGACATCTCCCGTCATGCAGGGTGCAGTCGCACCTCCACAGATCTCCAGTATCAGCTCTTGATACTGGTAATGGCTTAAAATGGCCACCACTTACGGGCTATTTATGCCCGTGCCACCTTTTGGGTTGCTTCATCTTCATCTTAACACATTCATAAGGGAGACATTTCCCGTCACGCAGGGTGCAGTCGCACCTCCATAGATCTCCAGTATCAGCTCTTGATACTGGTAATGGCTCAAAAGGGCCGCCACTTACGGGCTATTCATGCCCGTGCCACCTTTTAGGTGGCTTAATCTTTATCAATCAATCTTGTAAGCCACCACTTGGTCCGGGAGACATCTCCCGTCACGCAGGGTGCAGTCGCGCCTCCAAAGATCTCCAGTATCATCTATTGATACTGGTGATGGCTCAAAAGGGCCACCACTTACGAGCTAATCATGCCCGTGCCACCGTTTGGGTGGCTTCATCTTCATCTTAACACATTCACAAGGGAGACATCTCCCGTCACGCAGGGTGCAGTCGCGCCTCCACAGATCTCCAGTATCATCTATTGATACTGGTAATGGCTCAAAAGGGCCACCACTTACGAGCTATTCATGCCCGTGCCACTTTTTGGGTGGCTTCATCTTCATCTTAACACATTCACAAAGGAGACATCTCCCGTCACGCAGGGTGCATTCGCACCTCCACAGATCTCCAGTATCAGCTCTTGATACTGGTAATGGCTCAAAAGGGCCACCACTTACGGGCTATTCATGCCCGTGCCACCTTTTGGGTGGCTTAATCTTTATCAATCAATCAATCTTGTAAGCCGAACACGGGAGACATCTCCCGTCACGCAGGGTGCAGTCGCGCCTCCACAGATCTCCAGTATCTTCTATTGATACTGGTAATGGCTCAAAAGGGCCACCACTTACGAGCTATTCATGCCCGTGCTACCTTTTGGGTGGCTTCATCTTCATCTTAACACATTCACAAAGGAGACATCTCCCGTCATGCAGGGTGCATTCGCACCTCCACAGATCTCCAGTATCAGCTTTTGATACTGGTAATGGCTCAAAAGGGCCACCACTTGCGGGCTATTCATGCCCGTGCCACCTTTTGGGTGGCTTAATCTTCATCAATCAATCTGACTCTTCAGAGTACGGGAGACATCTCCCGTCACGCAGGGTGCAGTCGCGCCTCCACAGATCTCCAGTATCTTCTATTGATACTGGTAATTGGCTCAAAAGGGCCACCACTTACGAGCTATTCATGCCCGTGCTACCTTTTGGGTGGCTTCATCTTCATCTTAACACATTCACAAAGGAGACATCTCCCGTCATGCAGGGTGCATTCGCACCTCCACAGATCTCCAGTATCAGCTTTTGATACTGGTAATGGCTCAAAAGGGCCACCACTTACGGGCTATTCATGCCCGTGCCACCTTTTGGGTGGCTTAATCTTCATCAATCAATCAATCTTGTAAGCCACCACACACTTGGTCCGGGAGACATCTCCCGTCACGCAGGGTGCAGTTGCACCTCCACAGATCTCCAGTATCAGCTCTTGATACTGGTAATGGCTCAAAAGGGCCACCACTTACGGGCTATTCATGCCCGTGCCACCTTTTCGATGGATTAATCGTCATCTTGGACACATTCATGGGAGACATCTGCCGTCACGCAGAGTGCACTTGCACCTCCACAGATCTCCAGTATCAGCTCTTGATACTGGTGATGGCTCGAAAGGGCCACCACTTACGAGCTATTCATGCCCGTGCCATCTTTTGGGTGGCTTCATCTTCATCTTCTTCATCTGTTTAAAACACGGGAGACATCTCCCGTCACGCTGGGTGCAGACGCACCTCCACAGATCTCCAGTATCATCTATTGATACTGGTGATGGCTCAAAAGGGCCACCACTTACCAATTCATGCCCGTGCCACCTATTGGGTGGCTTCATCTTCATCTTAACACATTCACAAGGGAGACATCTCCCATCATGCAGGGTGCATTCGCACCTCCACAGATCTCCAGTATCAGCTCTTGATACTGGTAATGGCTTAAAATGGCCACCACTTACGGGCTATTCATGCCCGTGCCACCTTTTGGGTGGCTTAATCTTCATCATCATCTTGTAAGCCGACCATTTGGTCACCACTTGGTCCGGGAGACATCTCCCGTCACGCAGGGTGCAGTTGCGCCTCCACAGATCTCCAGTATCATCTTTTGATACTGGTAATGGCTCGAAAGGGCCACCACTTACGGGCTATTCATGCCCGTGCCACCTCTTGGGTGGCTTAATCTTCATCAATCTATCCGAAAACAGCACCATTTGGTCACCACTTGGTCCGGGAGACATCTCCCGTCACGCAGGGTGCAGTTGCGCCTCCACAGATCTCCAGTATCATCTTTTGATACTGGTAATGGCTCGAAAGGGCCACCACTTACGGGCTATTCATGCCCGTGCCACCTCTTGGGTGGCTTAATCTTCATCAATCAATCAATCTTGTAAGCCACCATTTGGTCACCACTTGGTCTGGGAGACATCTCCCGTCACGCAGGGTGCAGTTGCACCTCCACAGATCTCCAGTATCAGCTCTTGATACTGGTAATGGCTCAAAAGGGCCACCACTTACGAGCTATTCATGCCCGTGCCATCTTTTGGGTGGCTTCATCTTCATCTTCTTCATCTGTTTAAAACACGGGATTAAACATCTCCCGTCACGCTGGGTGCAGTCGCACCTCCACAGATCTCCAGTATCATCTATTGATACTGGTGATGGCTCAAAAGGGCCACCACTTACCAATTCATGCCCGTGCCACCTATTGGGTGGCTTCATCTTCATCTTAACACATTCACAGGGGAGACATCTCTCATCATGCAGGGTGCATTCGCACCTCCACAGATCTCCAGTATCAGCTCTTGATACAGGTAATGGCTCAAAATGGCCACCACTTACGGGCTATTCATGCCCGTGCCACCTTTTGGGTGGCTTAATCTTCATCATCATCTTGTAAGCCATTCTTGATAGAGAGGGTGATCATCCACACCCAAATTACACTCCTTCCGCGCCGTGGGAAGAGCCTACTTTCAAAATAGTAATAGAAAGTCTCCCAATGAAAAAGGCTGCCTATGATCCGACAATCCTAAGGCGCATAATAGAAGAGCAAATGTATAGCATAGCAGTAGCAGGAGCCACCCACATCTTCACAGACGGATCGGTGGACACAGAAAATGAGAGTGCTGGCGCTGCTCTTTGCACGACCAGCGTTCAGGCATATTGGAGACTGGGAGGACTAGTATCATCAACCCAAACTGAGCTGTTCGCCATACAACAGGCATTCGCATATGTGATTGCACAAAACACTCAAAATGCAATCATACACAGACTCAAAAGCTGCACTTCAAATACTAGGACAAAAACAGTGGAAAGATAATGTGGAAATAATTACCACCATTTTGTATCAAGGAGCAGTCGCTAAAGGCAAAGGCCTCAACATAACTTTAAACTGGATCCCATCCCATATTGGAATCCCATTAAATGAAAAAGCTGATGAAATTGCTAAATTGGCAACTCGTCATCCAGTGATACATAAAACAATTCAACCCAGCCTAGAGAACATAAAAAACATCATCATCAAAAAACTCTCACATCTCAACAAAGCCTACCTACACCAGAGAATAGCTGAAGGTTCGCCATCTGCAACATGGTATCTTCAGGCAACAAAATTAGAAAGGTTAAATATCCCAAAAGGAATCCACAGGGAAATAGCAGTTAGGCTATATAGACTACGTCTAGGTTACAGATGCAACTGGGAGATTGGTGAACCCCGACAGAGAGAGTGCATCTTCTGCCAAACTGTCACAGAAAAGCCATTACTTCACTATCTTCTGGAATGTGAAGCAACCAATGACCTTAGAAGAGCTTTAAGAGTTCCTGAATCATGCAGTGGCCACCCTGAAGCCATCAACACAGCCACTCTCCTGGTCAACAAAGGTGTCCAGCAGCTGGACACCCTCATAAAGACTGTGAAGCAGTATCCTCCCCCACGGTAACAACTTGATGGTTAAAAGCAACCTCAGAACACTGGGAAAAAAAAATTGTACCACTTACGGGCTATTCATGCCCGTGCCACCTCTTGGGTGGCTTAATCTTTATCAATCAATCAATCAATCTTGTAAGCCACCTGGTCACTGAGTTAATCGAAAGTCTGCTGTCTTCACATGGAATCAAGCAAACCACAGAGACTCGGAAGACAATTGAGCACAAGCTCAAAAAATTCGAAGATGTAATATCCACACCGTCAAGACAGCAGGGCAGGAGACACCCCCATAAAAAGCAGATAGAGTCCAGGTCGTCGGAAAGCGACATTGATGAGTCAATTTCAGGACCACTAAGAACCTATACACCAATTGCAACTTCCATGGCGTGTTCATCAGACTCCATGGATACCACGGAATTATCAGCACATTCCAAGAACCTAGAATTCTAAAGATCCTGCAATGGAATGCGCAAGGACTGCGCACTAAATTGCAACACTTGCAATGCATAGCAGCAACCAAGGGCATAGACGTCCTGATCCTACAGGAGAGCTTGCTTCGAGCCGGATTAGAACCTAAAATCTCAGGCTATCGAGGCTTCTTCCTTCCATGGATCAATGGGCAATCCAGGGGATGTGCAATCTATGTAAAAAGTGACCTGATCTCCAAACCCATAACCAGCCCACCCAATTGTGGAGCAGGGACAGAGGTAATGGGAGTCACCATTGAGCTAAGACACGACAAACTTGAAGTGTTCAATGTGTACAGGTCTCCACAAGCCGAAATGGATCTCTCTGTGTTATTTGGACACGCGACAACAACAAACACAATCATTTGTGGAGATTTTAATGCCCATCATCGATTGGCACTGGGCTCGAACAAAACAAATGAAGCCGGCATACACATTACACATCTACTGGACCAGCTTCCAGAAATACAAATCCTAAACAAGAATGAACCTACCCACATCCAAGGAGGCAGATTAGACTTAACCTTCGTTTCAGCCTCCCTAAGAGATGCAGCAACATGGTCAGTTGAGCCCACACTGACAAGCGACCACTATGGGGTCCAAATTGATCTTCAGTTAGACCTACCCACCCCACCTCCGCCTCCATCTGAAGACTGGAACTTTGCTTTAGCAAACTGGCACCGATTTCAAAACCTCATTTCAGAGTGGCAAAGAAACTATGATCTTCCCGAAGACATTAATCAGGCAGAACAAGAATTTGTCAAAGCGATTCAAAGTGCAGCCAACCACTCAATCCCACTGAAAAAACAGTCCACCGGACACTATAAAGATCATTGGTACTATTGCGAACGTGTCAAAGAACTCAACCATAGACTCAATAGAACAAGAAAGCTATACAAAAAGCAGCCAAGTGACCGCAACAGGATCTTACTTTGTGAGGTCAAGGAACATGTACATCGAGAGACCAGACAAATAAAAGAACAAAAGTGGTTAGAATGGTGTTCACACCTGAATGAACACACCTCTCTCGGGGAGATGTGGCAGCAAAATTCACCGAGCCAAAGGGAATAAAACACCTAAAGCTCCACACCCCAAAGATCCTCAACAGGAAGCCGAAGTACTGGCAACCAGGTTTGCAGAGAGAGCAGCCAGCAATCAACTTCCACCAGATGTATTAGCAGTACAGACCGGACTAGAGGAAGAAAGGTGGCACAGAATCCTTACAGCATGTGAAGAAGTCTCTGACACTAATGCCCCCTTCACACTGGATGAGCTCAATCGGGCTAAGAAAAACTCCAAGGATACATCCCCTGGAGCCGACAAAATAACCTATAAAACGATTAGAAACCTCGGCCCAGAGGGAGACGCTGCATACCTAAGGTTAATTAATTTAGCCTGGACCTCTCAAACTAGACCTTCTGCTTGGAATAGAGCAGACATAGTGCCGATCCCAAAACCCAAAGATCCAGCTAATCCCAGGCCCATCTCTCTCCAATCTGTGCAGCCAAGACGGCTGACAGAATGGCACTCAACAGACTGGAGTGGAAAATGCCTAAACTGCATCATGATATGTATGCCTATAGAAGAGGGGTTGGCACAGTGGAATGTATTACAACTCTGTTAGCCCACTTGAATGACAGACCAGGAATGCTGATATTCCTGGACCTCGAAAAAGCCTTTGAACTGGCTAGCGCCCCAGCTATTCTCTGCTGCCTCATTGACAAAGAGGTCAGAGGCAACCTGCTCTCCTGGACCAAAAACTGTCTCATAAACAGAGAAGCAAGAGTAAAACTTCATGGCACAGTCTCTGAGTACAAAAGACATGAAAATGGTACACCGCAAGGAAGTATTCTCAGCCCTCTTCTCTTCAACTGTTTAATGGAAAGAATAATGAGGTTGAAACTCCCACATCACTGCAGGCTGCTAAACTACGCGGACGACTTTGTCATCATCATAAAAGGAAGGGATGCGGCGCGCCTTGCACCCAAATGCTTAGACTGCATCAGTAAAGAGGCAAAACAGATTGGGATCAAACTCAACCCCTCAAAGTCAAAGGCCATGCCCATAAAAATAGCGAAGCCCAACATCCAACTCACAGTACAGGGTCAACCAATAGAATGGGTCGACACCTATCAGTATCTAGGAATCATCCTGGACACACACATGAATTTTAATGCTGAGGTCACATACTTGAGAGAGCGAACTGCGGCCTTGACGGCAATCCTCAGGTCGCTAACCTCCCTTTCTGGAGGAGCCAATCTGCAAGTCCTTCGCACATACTATGTACAGGCAGTCAGATCAGTGATCAATTATGCCGCACCTGCACTCACAAATCTATCACACCAACAGTGGAAAAAGCTTGAAGTTGCCCAAAACAATGCTATGAGAGCTGCACTGGGAGCCCCCATGTGGAACAGGCTTGAAACTCTTAGACTGGAGACGGGTTTGCCCTCTCTACAAGAAAGAATATCACAAAGGACAGCTACAATTATCAGTAAGATAATTATTTCTTCTGATCCAATCCCAGTACGGCAGGCCTTGGTGGTTGGACTAGGCCAAAACAATGGAAACTCTTGGGTTGCAAGAGCAGGAAAAGTCCTAAACAGACTACATTTAAAAAACATGATTCTTGATAGAGAGGGTGATCATCCACACCCAAATTACACTCCTCCCGCGCCGTGGGAAGAGCCTACTTTCATAATAGTAATAGAACGTCTCCCAATGAAAAAGGCTGCCTATGGTCCGACAATCCTAAGGCGCATAATAGAAGAGCAAATGTATAGCAGTAGCAGGAGCCACCCACATCTTCACAGACGGATCGGTGGACACAGAAAATGAGAGTGCTGGCGCTGCTCTTTGCACGATCAGCGTACAGGCATATTGGAGACTGGGAGGACTAGTATCATCAACCCAAACTGAGCTGTTTGCCATACAACAGGCATTCGCATATGTGATTGCACAAAACACTCAAAATGCAATCATACACACAGACTCAAAAGCTGCACTTCAAATACTAGGACAAAAACAGTGGAAAGATAATGTGGAAATAATTACCACCATTTTGTATCTTGGAGCAGTCGCTAAAGGCAAAGGACTCAACATAACTTTAAACTGGATCCCATCCCATATTGGAATCCCATTAAATGAAAAAGCTGATGAAATTGCTAAATTGGCAACTCGTCATCCAGTGATACATAAAACAATTCAACCCAGCCTAGAGAACATAAAAAACATCATCACCAAAAAACTCTCACATCTCAACAAAGCCTACCTGCACCAGAGAATAGCTGAAGGTTCGCAATCTGCAACATGGTATCTTCAGGCAACCAAATTAGAAAGGTTAAATATCCCAAAAGGAATCCACAGGGAAATAGTAGTTAGGCTATATAGACTACGTCTAGGTTACAGATGCAACTGGGAGATTGGTGAACCCCGACAGAGAGAGTGCATCTTCTGCCAAACTGTCACAGAAAAGCCATTACTTCACTATCTTCTGGAATGTGAAGCAACCAATGACCTTAGAAGAGCTTTAAGAGTTCCTGAATCATGCAGTGGCCACCCTGAAGCCATCAACACAGCCACTCTCCTGGTCAACAAAGGTGTCCAGCAGCTGGACACCCTCATAAAGACTGTGAAGCAGTATCCTCCCCCGCGATAACAGCTTGATGGTTAAATGCAACCTCAGAATACTGAGAAAAAAAAAATTGTACCACTTACGGTCTATTCATGCCCGTGCCACCTCTTGGGTGGCTTAATCTTTATCAATCAATCAATCAATCTGTAAGCCCCACGGGAGACATCTCCCGTCACGCAGGGTGCAGTCGCACCTCCACAGATCTCCAGTATCAGCTCTTGATACTGGTAATGGCTCAAAAGGGCCACCACTTACGGGCTATTCATGCCCGTGCCACCTTTCGGGTGGCTTAATCTTCATCAATCAATCAATCTTGTAAGCATATACAGGCAGTCAGATCAGTGATCGACTATACCGTACGTGCACTCTCAAGTCTATCACGCCAACAGTGGAAAAAACTTGAAGTTGCCCAAAACAATGTTATGAGAGCCGCACTGGGAGCCCCCATGTGGACCAGGCTTGAAACTCTTAGACTAGAGACGGGTTTGCCCTCTCTTCAAGAAAGAATATCACAAATAACAGCTGCAATTATCAGTAAGATAATTATTTCTCCTGATCCAATCCCAGTACGGCAGGCCTTGGTGGTTGGACTTGGCCAAAACATTGGAAACTTTTGGGCTGCCAGAGCAGGAAATGTCCTAAATAAATTATATTTAAACAGCATGATTCTTGATAGAGAGGGTGATCAACCACACCCAAACTACACTTCTTCCGCACCATGGGAAGAGCCTACTTTCAAAATAGTAATAGAAAGTCTCCCAATGAAAAAGGCTGCTTATGATCCAACAATCCTCAGGCGCATTATAGAAAAGCAAATGTATAGCATTGCAGTAGCCGGAGCCACCCACATCTTCACAGACGGATCGGTGGACACAGGATAGCCAGCAGAGTGCTGGCTCTGCTCTTTGCACGCCAGCGTACAGGCATACTGGAGACTGGGAGGACTAGTATCATCAACCCAAACTGAGCTGTTTGCCATTGTAGCGAGTTAATCTTATACTCGCTCCATTATCTCATTATCTTAATAGCATAACTAATTACAGAAGCTATAATTCTATCCCTATTTACAGGTAACGGTTTTTCCACCCTCCTATTTTACTGTGAGGTGTAGTAACAATCGACCCAAGACCTACAGCTTCGACACAGAGCAGGCAGCAGACTACGACTTCATCCAGCTACAACGCTCTCCCACATAGAGCTCCGCGACTCCGGCCACACTCAGCTCTCTGCTCTGCTCCAGGCTTCGTCACAACGTCTACGACACTGCTGTATCCAGGACTACTAAATAAACTCACTAAACACTGTTGTTACGACCCTGGGTTCTTCAGTGGAAACCAGAGGTAAACATTTAACTAAATAAGCTACGTTAGAGTAGTAAATCGCAACTTGATGCGTCTTTGTTTGTATCTTCCCTGCAAGATTCAGATTCAGATTCAGATTCAGATGTTTATTCAGGTAAGGTATATACATACAAGTGATGTTACATTAATGGATTGATATATAGATAGAGCTAGTACATACAATGCCTAAAGCCACTATTACGCAATGCGTTTCGGGCAAGAAAACATTAATATCTAGAACTTAATACTAATTGAGCATAATGAATAAAAGATGTTGAGAACAAATACAAATAAAGATAAAAAAAAAGGGGGAAACATGACTGAAAAAGCAAAAAAAAAAAAAAAAAAAAAGACGTAAGACTATTCTTGTTTCTCAAAGAGCATTTAAAGACTGAGCTGGGGGTTGATTATTAAATAATAACATAGGCACCAACTATGTTTACTAATACTCTAATCATTTGTAAAGTAAACCTGAGTAAACTTGGTATAGGGCTGCGGTACGACTAGTTGAGCAGTCTGCCGGCAGCAGCCAGCTGGGGGGAAGGAGAGGGAGACTCAATCTTTTTTTCTGAGCTGGTGGTGTGGACAAGATCCTCCTACCCTTCCTCTTCGTTTCCTTATTTTTGTGTCTTGTTCAAGATAAGTACCAACTGAGTTATTATTCCATGTCTGGCATACTCATGTTCTATGTGTAGAGTAGTATATTTTGTGTGTAGTAGGGGTTTTTAGAGTTTGTATTACTAGTTATTCTAAAGGGGCTTCCATTGGAACCACGTGGTCCCCCTACCCTAAGCTGACTCTAAATTCAAGTTATTCAATAGTAGAGCTTTACCCTAGCTTGTGTTCAGTGTAAAACCTTGTATCCTGCTTATGTGGACCAAGGCTTTTAACGTAAGGTAGTGTGGTAAAGTTCTTATTATTATTGTTATTGGTGTGAATGTATATGGGGGGCTGTTAAGGGGTTAATAAATAAGTACATGAATTATAAGAGTATCGTTCTTCCTGTGTAGGAGATCTTGATCATTCCCTAGACTGACCTTGTTGTGTAGCCAAGTAGTCAGCACTACTTCTAGTTTCCATGGGGGCCGGGCCTTACTGATCTCCCCAAATAGATACATCTTTATTCTGACTGACCTTACCTCTTAATAGCACTAGTTCCCCAATAGCAAGCCCACCATTTTATACATAACAAGTGGTTGGCCTGACCGGGAGGAACAGTAAATGTAAAAAATTAGATTCTTGAGTGCCAAAACTAAAAATTCTTGTTTTCCGCAGAACGGTTGTGTGCTGGCCTAGGGTCCAGCTCATCTAGCAAAGGACATTCTTGCACTGACTGGACACCCAGCTGGATCCCTTCATGATTAAGGTTAGTGTGGCCTTGTGTTAGGGGCCGTGCAAATTTTTGTTTTTTTTTCCAATTTTCATTTTTTAATTTTTTCTTTGGCTGGGAGCTAAAATTATTAGTGATGTCATCTGAAATGCAGAGACTGGCAAGGGAGCCTTCAGCAGTAGAGATAAAGAAACTTACCAAGTCTAATTTAGTATTGTTAGGCAAGGAATTTGGCCTAGAATTAAATACCGCGGATAAAAAGTGGACTTTGGTGAATGAAATATTACAGCATTGTATTGATCAAGAACTATTGGAAAGTGATACACCTTTATGCCAGCCTACCCAAGCAGAAAGTGCAACTCATAGGGATAGAGAGTTAGCTCTAGAGTTAGCAAGAATAAAATTAGAGGAGCAAAGACTCAAAACCGAGGAGGCTAGAATTAGAGCGAATGCCACTGGACCTCCACCTGCCGGGGATTCAAACCCCAGGCTTTATGAGAAAAAGCATAATTTGCCTGAATTTTCCGAGTCGGACCCTGAAAGGTTTTTCAACTATTTTCAGAGATTGGACATGTCCATGAACTGGCCAAAGGAAGAGTGGGTGAAAATCCTACAGGGAAGACTTAGGGGTAAAGCACAAGATATTATTATAAACATGCCTGACGACGAGTGTTTTGAATATGATAAAGTCAGGGAACGTATTTTGCGGGCATATGAAATTACGCCTGAAGCTCACCGCCAAGCTTATCGCAACCTTAGGCCTACCCACAACCAACCGCTCACTGAATTTGCTAATGATCAAATTAGATTGTTTGATAAATGGATTCGCTCAGCTAAAGCTGAAACATACGAGGCACTTAAGAATAGTATGTTAATAGAACAGTTCATAGATAGTATGCCAGACATTGTAGCTCAGTATATAAGAGGAAGGGTAGAGGTAAATTCTAAAATAGGGGATTTGGCCAAGTTGGCAGAAAACTACCAATTGGCGGGCAAAAAGCCCAATAAAAATAATTTTACCCCACAGAGTAGCAAAACTTATACCCACAGCCAGTCCAGACCAGCTCATTCTAACCCTTTAACTAATGCACCTTCTGTTTCAGACATAACTAACCCTGTTAAAGTGTCTATCCCCACGGCACCTAAGGGTGAACCGACGGGTAATTCTGTTAGTAATGTCTTTTCTCCCCGACGTTTTTGTGGTCATTGTAAACGTTCAAACCACACTATTAGCCGTTGTTGGCAACTGTACCCGGAAAAAAGACCCAATACTCTAGTTGTGACACAGGGCTTGAGGCCTTCGGAAGGGTTAGGGAGTAAGACCTCCAACCCACAGTGGTTGGACTTGCTTACCCCATTCTTATCGAAAGGGAGACTACTTTTGTTTGAGGGTTCTTCCTGGAAGGACGTGGTGATCTTCCGAGACACCGGTACCATCCAGACTTTAATTTTAGAGAGTGCGTTGCAAGGTGCCAACACTCTCGACACTGGAGAGGTGGTACTGGTCGAGGGTGTCACTAGTGATACTCGAGCAGTACCCCTCCATAAAGTTACCCTGGAATCTGATTTCCACAAGGGTGTTTGTACAGTCGGAGTCACTTCATACCAACCTTTCCCTAATGTTGATGTAATAGTTGGTAATGATTTAGCAGGGGATAAGGTAGGGGACTCCAGACTGCCTATTATGTTGCCTACCCCTAAGGTTTGCCTGGATCCACCCGCCGCAGAGGATAATGTTGTGTACCCTGCGTGCGCGGTGACCAGGTCTATGGGACTTAAATGTAAGGGCAGCCCTGTGCTTGCCAAGGTGGTAAATCCCGAGGACACGAGGAACTTTCCGAGTGGTGAAAACCAAGTGGACCTCGCGGACATATTCATGGCCTGACTCAATGACGTGGCCGAGGACATGGTGGAGAGCCTGCCACCGCCATCTACCCAGAGTAGTGGGGAGGTGGAGGAGAACACTGTTGAGCCTCGGCCAATGGCATCTGACCAAGGCCTAGATGCCTCCTTGAGTGAGTTACAAAAAGCTGACCCCACTCTTGCAGATTGTCATGAGACAGCCATCTCTATGGAGGAAATTGTAGACGCAGCAACTGGGTACTACTACAATGATCAGATTTTGATGAGAAAATGGAGACCACAGAGTGCTTCCTTGTCAAATGAGTGGGAGGTAGTCCACCAGGTTATGTTGCTGACCTGCTATAGAGAAAGAGTTTTGGCAGCTGCTCATGACGATCCTATGGGGGGACATCAAGGTAATAATATTATGTATCACAAAATTTTAAAGTATTTTTTCTGGCCCAAGCTGAAAAGCGATGTGGCAAAATTTTGTAATGCGTGTATTGTTTGTCAACTGGTTGGGAAACCAAACCAGACTCCACCTAAAGCTCCTCTAAGGCCTATTGCCGTGCCAGAGGAACCATTTTCTCATGTGGTAATGGACTGTGTTGGACCATTACCTAGAACTAAGTCTGGTAATATTTACCTAATCATGATGATGTGTATCACTACTCGTTACCCAGAGGCTTTTGCTGTAAGGAACATCCGAGCAAAAACTGTTGTTGCTCGTATGTTGCAATTTTTTTCCACTTTTGGACTGCCTCGGGCCGTGCAAACTGACAATGGTACTAACTTTAAGTCTGATATTTTTGAACAATTTTGTAAGGACCATGGAATAACTCATAAGGTTTCCAGCCCATACCATCCACAGAGTCAGGGGGTAATTGAACGTTTCCATCTAACTCTGAAGTAGATGTTGAAGACATCGTGCTAGAGTTCCCTCACCTTCTGGGATGAGAATTTACCATATGTTTTGTTTGCGGCTAGAGAGGGATTACAAAGTTCACTGGGTTGTTCTCCTTTTGAGTTAGTCTTTGGCCATAAAGTGCGTGGACCCTTGCAAATGTTACAGGAGAATCTGTTAGGGAACGTAACGTTAACCGAAGGTTTGGCTTTCTTTGCGCAACACCACCAGAGACTCAAGGACTGCAAGGCGGCGGCACTAAAGTATCTTGGGAAGGCCCAAGAAAAGATGAAAGACCGAAACGATGCTAAGGCTAAGTTACGGGTATTTCAGCCTGGCGACTCTGTCCTGGTATTAAAGCCTCGACTAGGGAACACTATGTCCCACAAGTACGAAGGCCCCTACATTGTGACAGAAAAGACTGGGGACCTCACGTACAAAGTGAGGCACTCTGACAAGCGTAACCAGGTAATGCTCGTACATGTAAATCGGCTGAAGAAGTTCCAGGGCCCCAGGCCCATTGCACTAACCAATGTTTCCATTTCCAGTGAGGGAGGGGATGATTGTTCTGGGGACCCAACTAATCTCATTCTCAATAATTCTAGTTCTGTGAATGCTGTGGAGGAGAGACTGTCCCATTTGCAGATGGCCCAACGTGAAGAGGTGCAATCGTTGGTTGATGAATTCTCCAGTCTGTTCGGGGAGGTCCCGACCCAGACTGATGCCATTTGCCATGATGTCGAGTTGACGGACTACACTCCCATTCACCTTCAACCCTATCGGATGAGTCCAGAAAAGAAGGCCATCGTACGGAAGGAGGTCGACTTCTTGCTCCAGCATGGCTTCATCCGGCCGAGCCAGAGCTCTTGGTGCTCGCCCTGCCTTTTTGGTCCCCAAACCAGACGGCTCCTGGCGATTATGCACCGACTATCGGCAGCTCAACAAGGTGACCATTGTGGATGCCTATCCGCTGCCCCTCCTCGAGGACTGCATCGACGAGCTGGGAAACGCCAAGTACGTCTCGAAATTTGACCTCTCGAGGGGGTATTATCAAATTCCGCTCACTGAACGTGCTAAACGACTAACTGCGTTCGTGACACCCGAGGGTGTTTTTGAGTATCAAGTGTTACCATTCAGCTTGCGTAATGCCCCTGCCACGTTCCAGAGACTCATGAACTCTTTGCTCGCTAATGTGCCAAATTGTCGGGCGTATTTAGATGATATCGTGCTCTTTGACAGTAATTGGGCTGACCACATAGCTAGGTTACGCCAGTTGTTCGCAATCTTGAAAAAGGCAAATCTTACCTTAAATGCTAAAAAGTGTCATTTTGGTCAAGGCACAGTGACGTACCTCGGTTATGAAGTGGGCCAAGGAAAAGTGTTACCTCGGCAAGATAAAATCAGTGCCATTCTGGAGTATCCAGTGCTAAAGTCTAAAAAGGACGTTCAAAGATTTATCGGTATGTGTGTGCGTACTATCGACGCTTTTGTCAGAACTTTTCCAGTGTTGCCACTCCTCTCACAGACTTGTTGCGAAAGGCCGTCAAATTTAATTGGTCATCAGACTGTGCAGAGGCATTTAAAAATTTGAAATTGACTAGCAAGCACTGGGGCGTCTGCCCCAGTGCTTGCTAGTCCAAGGTTCGACCGACCGTTTAAAATTCATGTTGACGCATCTGACTCGGGTGCTGGTGCAGTGTTGTTGCAAACTGGGGATGATCAGGTGGAACACCCAGTATATTATTACTCTGTGAAATTTGACAAGGCGCAACACAATTATTCAGTGGTAGAAAAAGAGGCGTTGGCGCTAGTGTTTACATGTAAAAAGTTCGAAGTTTACCTCACAGGTAATATAGTGGAAGTGTACACGGACCATAACCCAATAGTTTTCCTGACTCAGATGAAGGGGAAGAATAAACACATCCTCAGGTGGGCATTGTACCTACAGGACTTCAATCTTTCCATTACCCACCTACCAGGCAGGCTCAACGTGATAGCCGACGCTCTGTCCCGGTTGCCTGAATAACATTCATCTGGGCCACAGGAAGCCATTTACCAACTGTTATGCTTAAGTTATTTTTTTTAGGTTCTCCTGTGACATTAAATATTCCGTGTCCAAATTATTTACTTCCCTGTTTTTTTTTTGTGTATGTTTTTTTTTTCTTTCAGAGAACTCCTTTGCATTTTTCTTGCAGAGAAATTGTTGTTATTGATTGATTTTTTTTTTGCCATATATTTTTTCTTTTTATTCTCTGTATACTCTTACAAAAAAATATGACTACTATTCTAGTACTCACATTTTTTTTTTCTCTGAAGGGGGGAGAAGTGTTGCGACCCTGGGTTCTTCAGTGGAAACCAGAGGTCAAAATTTAACTAAATAAGCTACGTTAGAGTAGTAAATCGCAACTCGATGCGTCTTTGTTTGTATCTTCCCTGCCAGACGTAAGACTATTATTGTTTCTCAAAGAACATTTAAAGACTGAGCTGGGGGTTGATTATTAAATAATAACATAGGCACCAACTATGTTTACTAATACTCTAATCATTTGTAAAGTAAACCTGAGTAAACTTGGTATAGGGCTGCGGTACGATTAGTTGAGCAGTCTACCGGCAGCAGCCAGCTGGGGGGAAGGAGAGGGAGACTCAATCTTTTTTCTGAGCTGGCGTGGTGTGGACAGTATCCTCCTACCCTTCCTCTTCGTTTCCTTATTTCTGTGTCTTGTTCAAGATAAGTACCAACTGAGTTATTATTCCATGTCTGGCATACTCATGTTCTATGTGTAGAGTAGTATATTTTGTGTGTAGTAGGTGTTTTTAGAGTTTGTATTACTAGTTATTCTAAAGGGGCTTCCATTGGAACCACGTGGTCCCCCTACCCTAAGCTGACTCTAAATTCAAGTTATTCAATAGTAGAGCTTTACCCTAGCTTGTGTTCAGTGTAAAACCTTGTATCCTGCTTATGTGGACCAAGGCTTTTAACGTAAGGTAGTGTGGTAAAGTTATTATTATTATTGTTATTGGTGTGAATGTATATGGGGGGCTGTTATGGGGTTAATAAATAAGTACATGAATTATAAGAGTATCGTTCTTCCTGTGTAGGAGATCTTGATCATTCCCTAGACTGACCTTGTTGTGTAGCCAAGTAGTCAGCACTACTTCTAGTTTCCATGGGGGCCGGGCCTTACTGATCTTCCCATATAGATACATCTTTATTCTGACTAACCTTACCCCTGAATAGCACTAGTTTCCCCATAGCAAGCCCACCATTTTTTATAACAATTGTGTTCATTGCTGTCTTCTTTTATGTGCTAGCCATATGCTGTATTGTGACTACCAATTTTTTGTCAACTACCATTCAAGCTGTCATTGCAATCAGTCTTATATTGTTTCTGCTGTAATTGTGCCTACCAATTTTTTCAACTACCATTCAAGCTGTCATTGCAATGAATCTTAGCTACCTATGTGCTTTAATATACTGTACCTACAATTTTCTCTCGTCTTTTTTTTTCATTCCATGTAACTGTTATCATTTTTTTTTGTCTATAAATTTTGCAAGTATTTACCTACTTAAAATTTTCTTAGATTAAGGACCTGCCCAAAACGCTGCGCATACTAGTGGCTTTACAAGACTGTAATTACCATATTATGTATCCTCACATTCCCAATGTACCTTCTTGTATATGCATAAATAAATAAATAAAATAAATATAAATTTTGCAAGTATTTACCTACTTATAAGTTTCTTAGATTAAGGACCTGCCCGAAATGCTGCGCGTACCAGTGGCTTTACAAGAATGTAATTACTATGCTATGTATCCTCACAATCCCAATGTACCTTCTTGTATATATATAAATAAATAAATAAACAAATAAATAAATAAATAAAAGTAACTATCCGCAGTCTCTATACCTAACGCGTGCAAATTCCACTGATGTTAATGAGATAATCCTTTCCCCTAAAACAAAAGTCTAGTGTCCTTGAGGAGATACCAACTTTAATTTACAAAAAAAGCCTCCAAATCTTTAGGTTCTGCTATTGCATTGCTCTTCAACAAGTCACTTGAACTCCAAACCTTTCCAGATATTCTAAAAAAGCGAGAGTAACCCCTGTCCACAAATGGGGTGATCCCACTGATGTTAACAACTACAGACCTATATCAATCCTGCCAAGCTTGTCAAAAATATTTGAAAATCTAATCTACAAGCAGCTTTTCTCTTATCTAGCCAAACACAATATACTTAGCTCTTGTCAATATGTTTTCAGACCCAAAAATGCACTAACGATGCACTTATTAGTATGATTAACATGATACATTCAGCTCTTAATAAAAATGAGTTCCCTCTTGGGTTATTTGTGGACCTGTGTAAGGCTTTTGACACTGTCAACCACCAAAACCTTCTTCTTAAATTACATCATTATGGAGTCATAGGTTACTCAATGCAAATACCTTAAATCTTACCTTACTGACAGGCTCCAGAATGTTTCTGTGAATAATTCAATTTCTCCCACCCTACCCATCAACATTGGTGTTCCTCAGGGCAGCATATGGCCCTCTCCTCTTTCTAATCTACATTAATGACCTTCCAAATGCCTCCCAACACCTCAAACCAATTCTATTTGCTAATGACACAACCTTCATTTACTCCAGTCCTGACCCGCCTTGCTCTAAATGTCACAGTGAACACTGAGCTAAATAAAGTCCATGTTTGGCTAACTGCCAACAAACTCACCCTCAACATTGACAAAAATTTATATTTTTTGTTTGGCAAAAAATCCTCAAATCAAATAAATCTCAGGATAAACAATACCCAAATTTGTAACAAAGTAGATGGCAAATTCCTTGGCGTTCTCATTGACCACAAGCTGAATTTCTAGGGACACATTCTAAATATATCAAAAAAGTTTCAAAAACTGTTGGCATTCTTTTTTAAGATCAGATATTATGTACCTCACCAAGGTGAATAGAGGCATTAGTGTGGGTATGTTTGTGTGTGTACGTGTGTGTGTGTACATGTGTATGTTTGTGTGTATACTCACCTAGTTGTGGTTACGGGGGTTAAGCTCTGGCTCTTTGGCCCCACCTCTCAACTGTCAATCAACTGATGTACAGATTCCTGAGCCTACTGGACTCTATCATATCTGCATTTGAAACTGTGTATGGAGTCAGCCTCCACCACATCACTGCCTAATGCATTCCATCTATTAACTACTCTGACACTGAAAAAGTTCTTTCTAACATCCCAGTGGTTCATTTGGGTACTAAGTTTCCACCTGTGTCCCCCTGTTCGCCTATCACCCGAGTTAAACAGTTTATCTTTATGTACCCTATCAATTGCTCTGAGAATTTTGTAGGTAGTGATCATGTCTCTCCTTACTCTTTTGTCTTCCAGTGTCGTGAGGTGCATTTCTCGCAGCCTGTCCTCGTAACTCATGCGTCTCTTAGTCCTGGCACTAGCCTATTGGCATATCACTAAACTTTTTCAAGCTTCGTCTTGTGCTTGACAAGGTGTACTCACCTAGTTGTACTCACCTAGTTGTGTTTGCGGGGGTTGAGCTCTGGCTCTTTGGTCCCGCCTCTCAACCGTCAATCAACAGGTGTACAGATTCCTGAGCCTATTGGGCTCTATCATATCTACACTTGAAACTGTGTATGGAGTCAGCCTCCACCACATCACTTCCTAATGCATTCCATTTGTCAACCACTCTGACACTAAAAAAAAGTTCTTTCTAATATCTCTGTGGCTCATTTGGGCACTCAGTTTCCACCTGTGTCCCCTTGTGCGTGTTCCCCTTGTGATAAATAGACTGTCTTTATCTATCCTATCAATTCCCTTCAGAATCTTGAATGTGGTGATCATGTCCCCCCTAACTCTTCTGTCTTCCAGCGAAGTGAGGTTTAATTCCCGTAGTCTCTCCTCGTAGCTCATACCTCTCAGCTCGGTACTAGTCTAGCTGGTGGCAAACCTTTGAACCCTTTCCAGTTTAGTCTTATCCTTGACTAGATATGGGCTCCAAGCTGGGGCTGCATACTACAGGATTGGCCTGACATATGTGGTATACAAAGTTCTGAATGATTCTTTACACAAGTTTCTGAATGCCGTTTGTATGTTGGCCAGCCTGGCATATGCCGCTGATGTTATCCGCTTGATATGTGCTGCAGGAGACAGGTCTGGCGTGATATCAACCCCCAAGTCTTTTTCCTTCTCTGACTCCTGAAGAATTTCCTCTACCAGATGAAACCTTGTATCTGGCCTCCTGCTCCCTACACCTATCTTCATTACATTACTTTTGGTTGGGTTAAACTCTAACAACCATTTGTTTGACCATTCCTTCAGCTTGTCTAGGTCTTCTTGAAGCCTCAAACAGTCCTCTTCTGTTTTAATCCTTCTCATAATTTTAGCATCGTCCGCAAACATTGAGAGAAATGTATCGATACCCTCCGGGAGATCATTTACATATATCAGAAACAAGATAGGACCGAGTACAGAGCCCTGTGGGACTTCACTGGTGACTTCACGCCAATCGGAGGTCTCACCCCTCACCGTAACTCTCTGCTTCCTATTGCTTAGATACTCCCTTATCCACTGGAGCACCTTACCAGCTACACCTGCCTGTCTCTCCAGCTTATGTACCAGCCTCTTATGCGGTACTGTGTCAAAGGCTTTCCGACAATCCAAGAAAATGCAGTCCTCCCAGCCCTCTCTTTCTTGCTTTATCTTTGTCACCTGATCGTAGAATTCTATCAAGCCTGTAAGTCAGGATTTACCCTCCCTGAACCCATGTTGGTGATTTGTCACGAAGTCCCTTCTCTCCAGATGTGTTACCAGGTTTTTTCTCACGATCTTCTCCATCACCTTGCATGGTATACAATACAATACAATACAATACAATACAATACAATTTTATTTAGGTAAGGTACATACATACAATAAATTTTTACAAGGATTGGTTGACTTATTGGTAGAGCTAGTACATACAATGCCTAAAGCCACTATTACGCAAAGCGTTTCGGGCATGATAAACTTAAATGACAAGCTTAATACTAATTGAGCATAATGAGTAGAATGAAAACAAGAAATGAAAACATAGATGAAAAAGCAGCACAAATACAATTATGTCGACAAACAGCGCTCTTTAAAGAAAAAAACAGACATTGGTTAACAATAGAAGGGTAAGGTAGGTTACAGGGAATTTATTAGGTATAGCTTCGCTTTTAACTTAAACTGGTTGAGAGAGGTACAGTCTTTAACATGGTTGGGAAGGTCATTCCACATTCTGGGCCCCTTGATTTGTAGAGCATTTCTAGTTTGATTAAGTCGTACTCTAGGAATATCAAAACTGTATTTATTTCTGGTGTGATCCTCATGGGTTCTGTTACAACCTTCTATGAAGCTTTTGAGATCAGGATTGGCATTATAGTTTAGCGTTTTATATATGTATACTACACATGAGAGAATGTGCAGTGACTTAATGTCTAACATATTCAGAGATTTGAGTAGGGGTACCGAGTGATGTCTGGGGCCAGAATTGGATATTGTCCTAATAGCAGCTTTGTGTTGAGTAATTAGAGGACGTAAGTGATTTTGGGTAGTAGAGCCCCAAGCACAAATACCATAGTTGAGATATGGATAGATAAGGGAGTAATAGAGTCACCAGGGCAGGGCGTGGTACATAATATCTGATCTTAGAAAGAATGCCCACAGTTTTTGAAACTTTTTTTGATATATTTAGTATGTTAGTATACAAGTCAAGGACACTGGCCTGTAGTTCAGTGCCTCTTGCCTGTCGCCCTTTTTGTATATTGGGACCACATTCGCCGTCTTCCATATTTCTGGTAGGTCTCCCGTCCCCCACTCCCGAAGAGTGGCAAGCAAAGTGCCTCTGCACACTCTTTCAGTGTGTGTGTGTGTGTGTGTGTTGTCGGAAAATCCGACACCATTTAATATATCATACAGACAGATAACTGCTGTATTGTATTAACAAGTTACCCATAGAAAATGTAACTGTAGTGGAATTATCGTCTATAGAAAACGGAATATCATTACCACATACTATTATAAATTCTCCACCTATTATGGTGGGAATTATTCTTAAATACATTAGTCTTTGGACTTTACCATCATAAAAACATCTCATATAAATTAACTTAATTATCAATATTAAAGTAGAGTAAATGTGACCCTTCTATCACTTTTTGTCATCTGGACAATGTAAGCCAGGCATCAGGGTGAGGGAGGGGCAGCCATTGTTTATACTAGACCAGAGGCTCACGGGAGCAAATACGGCTCCTGTTAATTTTACTTGGACGTAGTGCTATGGAAACCAAAGGTGTACCATCTTCAACACGCTGTCAACAAATTCAAGTTAAGTGTTCTTTCCGAAACCCGTTTATCTTTCATTTATGGCCATTAATGTCATTATATAGGGTTGCCCGGTTAGAGCACGAGATCGCCTCATACTAAAGGTAATTAAGCAAGGTCTTCATTGTTCCATGTACAGTGTTTCTCTGATATACCTGTCATGTATAGGATTCTGGCTTCACAGCTAGCGCCCTTTTGACAGGTCAAGACGAGGATGCATGATGCATGCTTTGTGCATCAGTTACCAGGGTGATGGAAGCTACCTCAAAGAGGGAAAATGTGGTGTCTACAACCTAGTTATACCTGGTGGACTAAGACCTGCTGTACAAATAAGATATGTAACCTCTTCAATGTTTAATAATGTGTAGTTAATACTGTAGTTTGATTGGCTGCATATATATAAATTAAATTAATATAAACCCCCCCTAATGTGTAGAGGATCGATTTGTGAGATTATGAGATTATTGCAGAAATACAGTCCACTTATCATTATACAAATTGCTATCGAAGTATATAAATTAACGTAAATATAAATTCTATATATATTCATATAAATTAAATAAATATAAATCTCACAGGTCGGTTCCCACATGTGTGTGTGTGTGTGTGTGTGTGTGTGTGTGTACGTGTGTAACACACACGTACTTATGTGGTACGTGTGTACTACATAATTGTAAGGCGTTTGCTGAATTAGAAAAGTCGGCTAGCAGTTCACCTTTAACGACACAATTAACACATTAATAATAATAATAATAATATAACCGCTGCATTACGTAGGAATGCGGAGGAATTTCTGATAAAAATAAGAGGGAGAACAGCCAATTGACCTAGCTCGAGTGCAGGGGGGGAGTTGTGTAAAATCCTGGTTTGTGCCTCAGAGAGGCTGCGGGATCCAGTAAGTTCAGTAGAACTTCGGTTTCAGGGGGTCCGGCCAGCTGGCTCTGCGAGTGGGGGTGCAGCGCCGGCCCCTAAGTATTACGCTGTCCGCAGCTACTTACTCTCACTTGTAAGAGTATTGTTAAATTTGTCCTATAGGTGTATTCTACAGCTACTAGTAATTTACCATTTCACATTATGTCTGGGATTGGCGCATTATTTCTGTCATGTGTTAGGCCACTATATGATACTCTATAAGCCCTGATTCTACTTGAAAATTATGTAAACGTTTGCCTTACTTGTACCAATAGTTAATAAGGATTCCGCGTTCTGCAGACCATGTTCTATTTAGTTACCGGATATAAGCATAGGTATTAATGTTATTAAGTCATTGTAGTCAAGTTATACATGTATTTATGCTGTTGAAAAATTATACAAGTTATCCTGTTCATTAACATGGTCTGAAAAAATTTATTTATTTGTTTCTACTAAAAAATTAAATAAAATAGGTCCCAATGCTGTCAGTGTCTCGATTCATTCCTCCGTTATCAGAAAAATAATAATAATAATAATAATTTTTATTTAGGTAAAGGTACATACATAAAGAGATTTTACAAAGTTTGTTGGCTTTATAGATAGAGCTAGTACATACAATGCCTAAAGCCACTATTACGCAAAGCGTTTCGGGCAGGAAAAAACACTAATGACTAAAGCTTAAAACTAATGGGTAAAAGAAAAAAATGCGTTGAGTACAAATAAAAATAGAGGTAAAAGAGGGGGGAATATTGTTGAAAAAACAGCACAAATACAATTACAAATTATTACAGAAAATTACATTCAAACAGCGTTGATTTGAAAAACAAAAAAAAAAAAAAAAACATACATGGGTTGACAATAGAGGGGTAAGGTAGGTTACAGGGAATTTATTAGGTATAGCTTCGTTTTTAACTTAAACTGGTTGAGAGAGGTACAGTCTTTAACATGGTTGGGAAGGTCATTCCACATTCTGGGCCCCTTGATTTGTAGAGCATTTCTAGTTTGATTGAGTCGTACTCTAGGAATATCAAAACTGTATTTATTTCTGGTGTGGTGCTCATGGGTTCTGTTACAACCTTCTATGAAGCTTTTGAGATCAGGATTGGCTTTATAGTTTAGCGTTTTATATATGTTTAATACACATGAGAGAATGTGCAGTGACTTAATGTCTAACATATTCAGAGATTTGAGTAGGGGTACCGAGTGATGTCTGGGGCCAGAATTGGATATTGCCCTAATAGCAGCTTTGTGTTGAGTAATTAGAGGACGTAAGTGATTTTGGGTAGTAGAGCCCCAAGCACAAATACCATAGTTGAGATATGGATAGATAAGGGAGTAATAGAGAGTCACCAGGGCAGGGCGTGGTACATAATTACATAAAAAATACGTGGCTGTGCAACAGTGTGTGGAAATTGGGGAACTGGTGTGCATTCAGACGACTGGTGAGGACCAACAATGACGTAGAAGGATGGCACCAGCGTCTGAATTAAAGGGCAGTGAGGGACAACTTGGCTTTATATATTTTAATTTCCTTACTGTACCGTGAGGTGTCCCTGGTAACCTTGCAATACCAACTGGTTTCTGATCAAAAGCTGAAGTCCAGTCGCCGCAAGGGCAATAAAGAGAAACAGGCACATTTGTGGAAGCTTTGGTGAAATTGACACCAGTAATTCCATCTATCACCATACTATCATGCAAGAGGAGCCACACATCTATGGATCATCCAATAAAATCAGCAGACTTCTAGATGTTACTACTGCTCGGCTTAGACTCGGTTACAAGTTTATTTATTTATTTATTTATTTATGCATATACAAGAATGTACATAAGGAATGTGAGGATACAATTATGGTAATTACAGTCTTGTAAAGCCACTAGCACGCGCAGCGTTTCGGGCAGGTCCTTAATCTAAGAAAATTTTAAGGAGGTAAATACTTGCAAAATTTATAGACAAAAAAATGATAACAGATTACATGGAATGAAAAAAAAAGATGAGAGAAAATTATAGGTACAGTATATTAAAGCACATAGATAGCTATGATTGATTGCAATGACAGCTTAAAATGGTAGTTGACAACAAATTGGTAGGCACAATAGAGCAGAAGTAATATAAGATTGATTGCAATGACAGCTTGAATGGTAATTGACAAAAATTGGTAGTCACAATACAGCATATGGCTAGCACATAAAAGAAGACAGCAATGAACACAATGATAAGGTTGTTTGATATTACATAAAAATTTGAGATTGGGTACCACTAGGTACAGAGCAAATTTAAAGCTCAGTGTAGGAAACTAAATAGATGAAGTTAGGTACTTTTTGGTTTTGCTTTTAAATAAGGCAAGAGTTTTACAGTTTTTCAATTCACTAGGGAGTGAGTTCCATAGACTAGGTCCCTTAATTTGCATAGAGTGTTTACACAGATTAAGTTTGACCCTGGGGATATCAAAGAGATATTTATTTCTGGTGTGGTGATAATGGGTCCTATTACATCTGTCCAGGGAGAGTTTCAGAGCATGGTTTGCATTTAAGAACAGGGTTTTGTAAATATAGTTGACACAAGAGAATGTGTGGAGGGAGTTAATATTTAGCAAGTTTAGAGATTTAAACAAGGGAGCTGAGTGTTGTCTGAAAGCAGAGTTAGTTATTATTCTGATAGCAGATTTTTGCTGTGTGATGATGGGCTTAAGGTGGTTTGCAGTGGTAGACCCCCATGCACAGATACCATAATTAAGATAGGGGTAGATTAGTGCATAATATAGTGAGAGGAGAGCAGAGTTAGGAACATAATATTGATTTTGGAGAGTATACCAACTGTCTTAGAGACTTTCTTAGTTATGTGTTGAATGTGGGTGCTGAAGTTGAGTCTCTTGTCTAGGAATAGGCCAAGAAACTTGCCATCATTTTATTACTGATGTTAATGTTGTCTATCTGTAGCTGAATTGCATTTGATGATTTGCTTCCAAATAAGATGTAGTAAGTCTTTTCGATGTTTAATGTTAGTTTGTTCGTTGACATCCATAAGTGGACTTTTTTTAATTCATTATTCACAACATTATTTAGTGTATATGGGTTGAGGTTTGAGTAGATAAGGGTAGTATCGTCAGCAAACAATATAGGTTTGAGAATATTAGAGACATTAGGCAGATCGTTTATATATATAAGAAATAGAAGAGGTCCTAAGATGCTGCCCTGTGGCACTCCAACGGTAATTGGTAGAGTGGAAGAAGTTGTATCATTGATGGTTACATATTGGTGTCTGTCACTAAGATAGGATCGGATGTAGTCAAGGGCAAGGCCTCGGATTCCATAATGCTGGAGTTTAAGTAAGAGGTAGTTGTGATTAACAGTATCAAAGGCTTTTCTTAGGCAATGAAGAGTCCAATCGGAAACTCATTTTGTCAAGGGCTGAGTAGATAATGTCAAGGAGACTAATGATTGCATCATTGGTACTCTTTTGGGACCGGAAGCCAAACTGGCAGGGGCTGAGTATGTCGAATTTTACGAGGTAGGAATAGAGCTGTTTGTAAATAATTTTTTCAAATATTTTTGATAGAATGGGTAGATTTGATATTGGTCTATAATTGTTTATGTCCGCCGGATTGCCTCCTTTATGGACTGGCGTTACTCTTGCTTTTTTGAGGATATCAGGGAAGGTGTGACACTCTATAGATTTGTTGAACAGTAGTGCTATGGGTGGGGCAAGGGTATGGGAGGCCTCTCTTGTACACAATGGACGGAATTTCACTGGTGTTCCCTGCCTTGGTTTTTAGAGAGTGTATGATGGACACAACATCTGCCGGGCTGATTGGTGAAAGGAGAAGAGAGTTTGGATAGCTGCCTGAGAGATATGTGTTAATAGGTGTCTGAGTCTGTGGGATTTTACTGGCAAGATTAGCACCAACCGATGAAAAAAACTATTAAATTCATTTGCCATTTCTAAATCAGTTGACG